>NW_010511037.1:0-23954 GCF_000687285.1 Phaethon lepturus | reverse complement strand
TTCCAATGTAGTGATTCTGTGATTCTGTGAAATCTCAAGAAAGAAGGCTATTTCATTTATAAATTTGAAACAACTTGCTTTACTTTTAAAGCAGGAAAATAAGTATTTCACAATATTTTTATGAAAAATTATCATTTGGCCAAGAAAACAGTTTTAAAAGAAAACATGCAATTAATTCTCTCACTGCTTTGTTTTTACAGAGTAGACTTCAAGTCAGTGAACTGCAAACCCAAACTAATTTTGCCCATAGATAACAAATAAAAGTTTCTAAAGACTACCTGAAAAAGAGAAAGTCCATAGAACAGATAATTTAGTTGTGGTCTATGTCTGTTGTTATGTCTTTGAAAGGCTTCAGCTTCAACATCTACTGAATTAGTTATTCCTATAACTTTGAATTGTTAAATGTGTTTTTTCTTTTCACAAATTTACTCTTATCTGCCCACCTTGCAAAACAAAAGAAAGAAAGAAGTAGCCACTAAAAAGACTTGTTTCTGTCAGATTGCCTCATTCAGGATTTTTTTTTTCCTCTGAGAACTATGATAAGAATCAAGCTTGGCTTTTTGAATAGAAGGTAGTGCAATCCCTTCCCATCATCAGGCTTTCAGAGTCATGGAGCAACTACTGAAAATGCTGTATCCCAGTTTCCCGAGTCTAGAAAGTATACTAAGAAGAGCACATAGAAAGTCACAGTTACTTGAGATATCCCCTTTTTCTTCTACAGCATGAGTAAATCCCCCAGATAGTCAACTAAAAAAGCCTTATACTTGTGATTCAGCAATGGAGCTGAAGCAGATGACTGCTGGCACACCATGCTGGTAACTACAGGGGTATGTGGGCTCCATTATGGATAACCAGAGCTTTCTTCACTAATAGTATAGAAAAAAAGACTGAGTAACCTACTAATAGCCTGAAAAGCTGCCACAGGGATTTATTTGTTTTACTAGACTTCCACTATTTAAAAAAAAAAAACAACTTGACTTTTTTGACTGCTTGAGGAGTTTTTCCTAGACAAAAGGCTTTTTTGCTCTTTTATCCCACTGTTCCTACCAGATGCCTGGGAAATCGTAAACGATAATAGTAAGAGGGGATGTAACGTCAATGAAAATTGGTATTCCATAGTAAAGGGACTTCCAGAGTTGTTCTTTCTTCCCCCAACCAACACCTCATTCTTATCTGGGACATGATCTCCATGGAAAACTTTGATTACAGCAATGATTATTCATCTGGTGTAAGTCATTAAAACACCTCACAAATTATTTTTGTACTCCAAATGAAATGTAAAATGTTGAAGAAATACTACAAATGAGAATAAGCAGGCTAATTTTTAAAGTTTCCTTATCATCCATTTATAGTGCCATCATTAACCTGAGGCATGTTGACATTTGCTTTTGTGAATTGCATGACCTTTAACCCGACAGTGTCTTTGTCCACATGCTGCTGCTAAAACCTCTCTGCCTTCAGAAATGACAACCAAAGTGCCACATAATTCCAGGCACTAGGACCATATTTTTAACTATGTTCTGCAATATGCCTGCTGACAACCATACAAGCAGAGAAATATTTTTTCCCCATGAAGAAAAACATCACCAAATTGAATTACTGTGCTAACATGAGTAAATAAAATTTATTTAGAAAAAGAACACTTAGTGAGATTATCTAATTAAAATTATTCAGACTTGCTTTGCAATATAAATATTTTTGAAGGACACCAGGTAGTACAGTATCTAGTCCATGCAGATTTATTAGCTTTGAGCTTTAACCCTACAACTGTCAGCTCTGATTGGAAAAATTACATTCAAGGTTTTGTAGCAAGAAGTGATTAAGTGCGTTTACAAAGTGAGGACATCAGTTCCCAAGCTACCTAACATCAATTAAAGGAGGCCAAATTAAATCGATGTTCTAATTCCACAAAATTAATGGTAACTTTTTTTTAATAGATGTAACAACATTTCCCTGAGGTCCTGTAATAAATTCTTATCACAGCAACTCATGTAGAAAGTAAACGGTTACCTACCCATGAAAATCCAATGTTTAAAATCAGTTATGGGAATGATGGCAATAAGGTTCCTAGTGGCTTCTGTGTTCTTCTTATGGGCATTTTAAAATGGATTTATTGTTTCAGAGCTCTTTACTTTTAAAGACTAGGAAAGCACGAAAGAAAAAACAGTCTTGTTCATTATGGAAATATTCAGGAAATATTCATTTTTCATATTAGTTCATTTTAAATAGAGCATTCCTCTAAACTCATGGGATCAGGAGCTAATTAAGGTTACTTGTAATTACTTTTACTCAAAATGCAATCATATGTCTTCACTTTACTATTTTTTGTAAAAGGAAAAAGGGATTTTTTTGTCATTATTTTTCATTTTTAAAGTTTGGCGACACAGACCAAATACTTCCATTTTCCACAGCATCAGTCCTGCTCAAGAGCATGCGAGACTGATGCAACTCTGGTATATGCATGTCAGTAGAACATTGAGCACATACGAGTGAAATATTGTGAAGCCTATTTTTTAAATTTTGCCATTAACTGGATGTGGACACTTACATAGCTGAATTTGAGGTCTTTGTTTAAAACAAAAAAAACACACACCAAAGCACAGGCCATGCTCTGCAGGAACACAAACACGTTTGAAGACTCCCTGCTTAAGAAAATGAAAACAGAAAATCCAGAGAGTAAAATCCAGCTGACTGTTCAAAGCTTTGTTTCTGTAGTTGGAGCCACAAGAGCAGTTGATCAATTGCTTAAAATATTTTACAGTATTACAGTTTTCTAGCTGTGGAATAATTGCTGGAGGTGGCTTAGAAATCAAACTTATATTCACACTCTAACAACAGCATTGAAACAAGGTGGAATGCAGCCAATATACGACCAGTCTGTACCATGGCAATTCCCTAGGCAACCCCAGATGTTGGCAACATCAGGGGAACTTGGTGTGCTGACTCCGGGAGAAACTGCATGGACGGCACAGTGGAGTGGAGACATTGCGGCCACGCTCTGTGAACAAGGGAATCTAAAAGTACACAGTATAAATTAAGCTGCACATTTGATACCCTGGGCCAAGAGTCTACCAGCTTTTGATGAAATGCTGTACTCGGCGTGAACTCTGCTTATTATAATTTTATTATAAAACCAAAACACACCTCCATCCCAAAAGTTCCCCGCCCTCCCAAGGAGCAACCATCCCTCAATGAGCTTGCGCACTGAATTTTTCCTAGTCTGTGCCTTTAAACACAAAGCGAGGAAATTTTGGACCAGTCTTGATAAAGGTATGTATGACTAGTGTCACTCAAGCTCTACCTGCAAAGTAAAACGCTGTAAAAGAGTTTGAGAAGGGGTGGATGTCAGGGCAGATACCATCAATGTCAGGGAAGATACCATGGCAGGAACAGCTCCATTCTCCTGATATTTAAGATCTCCCGACAGGCTGACCATCTCTTCCCCCACATTGGGCTGACTTTGGGTAAGATTCAAACACTCAGCTATCCCAAGTGAATCCCTGGGAACCTCAGGAATCTCTAAAGTTGCTTTATTACCCCACGCATGTGTAACCCGGCCGTATTTAATCTATTTACACATACTTTGCAGACAGTGAATTTATCACCGGCAATCTAAAAGAATCTGTGCATCTGTCACTTTAATAAATCACACTACTGTTTGACTCAGCTGAGTCTGTTGTCCCTGAATGCGATCGTACCTTTGAGTGTGGCCATGCTAGTTCAGGTGGCATCTGGCTGAGCAGGTCATGTGATGTTAGCAGTGCATTCGGACCCGTGGTAGTCCAATAGAGGTGTTGGGCATGACCAGACTACTAATGCTGATTTGGGCATCGCTCAAAACTAAGCCCAGCCGCCCCCAGTCCCTCTGATACCTGAGGATCGGCTGGAACGTCAGGGCGTTCAGTTTCTGCCTAAATTACTCTGCCTCTTAACGCAACACTAGTGTTATCTATGGCATGACAATTTCCACTTTAAGAAACCTTCAAAGAAGCTCAAATACATGAGAACATAAAGTCTACATGAGAACAACCGCATCTACTCGAAAATCAATCCACCCCTTAAATTCAAATTACTACTCTGTAAGTCTCCTTTTAAAAAAAAAATCATAACTATTAGAAACAGAAAAAATATAAACTGACCATTTGCCAATACAGAAGGAACATTGGACCATCTTATCCCAGAAAAGTCTGAGAGAGTCTGATAACATACTTGATAGCATTTCTGTACCAGCATTAACAGCTATCAAGCCACTGACCATGTGTTCTCTACCATTAATAGTCAAGGTCTTATTTGTAACTTTTGTGATACAACATCTTCCATTCTTCAGCCCCCAATCAAACAAAAAAAAATTCTCTTTGTTAAGTTTTAAGTCTAAGAATGTAAAGTCTGCAGAAAAAAGTAATTGAGTTTAAAAGATTAAACTTGCTGACCTTCTCTAGATGACTTGAAATCCACTCTGAATTTCTTCAATCCTATACATTACAATATTCACCATGTTCCTTGGGGATAAAGGGCATTAAGGAAGAGGAGAGTGAGATACAGAAGGAAAGAATAATTTTAAAACCAACTGCTGTGAGTTGGTCAGTCTGTTATGGAAACCCTGCAAAGATGATTCTGAAGACTTTAGCCTAGTCTCATAATGAAAAACTCCAAATCAAACAGACAGTATCATTTGGTTAGGAAAACACTAGTCATTCTGCAAATAATTCATCATATGCAAATAATTTTTCATAATGTGAATAAACCACTTTCAGACTACAGGTACTTGGAAACTCTCTGTCAGGCCAGAAACTGGACTCCTGTTTCAATGGCAAAGAAATATGGAACTGCTGGGGAAAAAAATATGCCTCAACGAGCTAATACATACCCTGGGCTGCCCTCTCTCCTTTGCACTTTTGTAAGGTGAAAGATGCAGATCTTCCTCTGCAGCCCAAAGCACACAGTTGCTTCACCCACAACAGAAATATTTTAATTATGCCATCTGAGAAAACTCAAGACTGAAGGCGTAGAAGAGGAAATTTTTTGGCTATACCTGGCTGGCTCTTCAAAGTTGTCATTATTGAGGAGAAAGGGATACATTTCACCCATTACTTGCTCAGCTTCCCCACTTTCCTCCATGACATGACAGTCTCTCTCGCAAGTCTATTGATCTGTTTTCCTCACCTTTGAAAGACTGGGCTGGAGTTTCTTTCTCCCGTCCTCCCTGAAGCAGGTATACCAATACAAGTATTACTGTTCATCTTCCCAGTATTTTACTTTGTGAAAAGCAGGAGCCAGAGAACAACACTTCTTTTTTCTTGCCCCTATTATGTCAATATAAGCATTTCTCCAAACAGTCACTCCAGTTTTAAATCACCTCAAAGCCTATGTTTTTATAGGAGGATAGGAAACATGAGTAGTGACTAGTCAAACATGAATGGGAAAGTAAACAATTTTAATACTTCAGTCAAAAGAAAAAGAAAAAAAAAACCCCAAAAACAATGCCCCCAAACAAAACCTCATAAGCCTGGCTAGTCACCTTTGCAGCAAATATTGCTAGTATGTAAAGCTTTTTGTTTAAGATATACATTGTGAATGGTCAGCAGCACCTTTCCAAAGCCTTCTAGTGAAGAAGTCTCAAAGCAAAATGCTGTTTGGCTCATAACTGCTTTACTTGTGAATTAACTTACATAAAACCTATTTTTTTACAAACTCATTGTTTCCCCTAAACATAAAATCATAATACTCTATAACTTCTGCAACCAATGTTTTTGTACTGGTAGAAAACTACATAACTTTTGCCTTTAGTGGGGGTGTTTAGTTTCTTTTCTCCAAACTACTTACATTTCCGTCATAAACTTTTGCCAGAATATTTGTTTTACCCATTTCATACACATTAAGTAGCAGTGCAAGGCTTTATTAATAAGAAATACAGTCTTTTCCGCATTTTTACATATTACAGTTTTTAATAATGTCTTAATGTAGTCACTTTAGTGCTACTAGCCTACTGCCTTTGTAAAATACACCTTACTCTCTCACTGATGGGACATGCTTATTTATTTGTATATCAAGTACTGCCGTACTTCAAATATTAGTACACACGCATCTTTTGTCCAAGAAAGAGTATACTGATAATATTTGTGCTTGCAGATGTGCATGCACCTAGAAGGCATCACTGTTACATTGACCTCAGGTCATAGACACTAATTGAGAAAACTGATCACATTGAATACTTTAACAGGTATCAGCCCAAGGTAACCACAACACATTGACAGGCGCTTGGCTGTGCTTCAGGCTGAAAGCTCTTTATTCGTGCTTTTAAGGTAGAAAACTAGATGACTGAGGAAAAGACCAAAACTAGAGAGGGCAACATTGCAGTGATTCATTCTATTACATTCATTAAAGCATTAAGTTGTTGAACTAAAAAACCACTGAAAAAAATAACATTTTTGGCCACACAGTGCTGTCCCCAAGTCAACCGGACTTCCTCCTGTTTAACAGTGAGGGGCGGGGACTGATATTTAACAGTTTAGACTGTTCTTTACATTCCTAAGCTTCTGCCACCTTCTACTTCAATTAAGATCACATTCACTGCTCTTAAAAACTCGCACATTGTTCCATTAAGGCACAGCTCCATTAAAGTTTATGAAGCTCTGCCAATTTACATGGCAGAGAACTTGACCTATGGTGCCTTTAAAGGTTATAAGCTTTGCCTGCAAAGATCACAATTCCACGTGGAATTCAGCTAGTCTTTAATTTATACAGCTGGCCATGTCAGCCAAGAGGTCTTTACTTTAGACTATCAATGAAATAGAACAATGAAAATTTTAACCACATTTCTATATTCTTATAGGTACCTAGGAAAGGAATTTTTTATCATATTATTTTACATTGTACCTATGAAATTCCATCTTTTTCCCCTGCTGTTATGAATGATTTCTGTTTAATATCAAAATTTTTTTTGCCAATTACAGAAATAGAAATAAAAAACTTTATTCACTGCACTTTCCAATAAATTAATTTCCAGTGTAGATTTTCAGTGTATAAACTGAATAACCAACTGCTCCTTTGATAACCTGATTTCAAATAATTAGTCAAAAGAAAGAGAACAGTCCCCAAACAAATTTCACTAGGTATGGAAGAAAACCTGCATAAGCCTCAGAAAAAACTTACTTTGAAATGAGTGGCTTCTTATTTTAAATAACCAATGGTGAACAGTAATGTATTTTTAGTTGAAAATTCGTTTTGAGTTTTTTCTGTGATTGCACTTTCGTTGCTAACTAGGTACTTCATAAACATGACAATTGCTGCCAATGATTTTTCACAGCATATGGCCAAGAGATGCATACAATTTTAATGGAAAGATCATGCAAAAGCCTTCTTAATGTTAATCCTTGCAGAAGGAAGAGGTTTATCTTCAAACAAAGATCTACTTAAAGATGTTTGTGACAGCTGAGAAATTTATCTCCAATTCTTTTTGCCTGTGGTAGGCCACATTGCTGTTTTTGCCATAGCAAGATGCAAGAAGCAAACTAAGATGTCATATACATAATACAGAGATAAAAAATGACCTTATTTCCATGTCCATGTGATAAATGGAATGAAACTTCAGTGCACACATATTTGCACATTAATTGAACTGCATGATTCTGTCTCTACTGTATGTACCACAGGAAATTTTTCCCCAAGAATCATTAAAGCAACTTTATCGCTCAAACACATACACATTTTCACCTATTTATCTTCTTGCCTCGCCAAGATAGGAAAAAAAAGTTACCTCTCCATATTCACATGATTGAAAACACATACACATGAATTTATATATTGCTACATCACATTAATATGATGAGTATCTGAACTAAGTGTCACCGTTCACTGCAATAATCAGAGAACAAAGGTACTTCATCAACTTTTGTAGCCTATAAATACTTAGGAGACATTTGGGCTTTCAGAACATTAAGTTTTCCCTTAGAAATCAAGTTTCCTTTGGCTGATTTAATCATCAAAATCAATATGGCACATCTACAGTACTGACAGTATGATACTCTTGAAATTCACAACCAAAGGACTGAGAAAAGTGTGATTAATACAGCACCTTTAAAATCTTTATCAGAACATGTTAAGATTCTCCCATATACAGTGAAAACTTACAACATTTGGTACGAAGACATAAAACTAAACTAAGAAACAGAAACGAAGTGCACTTTCAAGGCAATAATAACCCTTTAGTGAAACTAGTTTATATCCGTTTCTGTTGCCATCAAATTACTGATGCACATTGCTTAAACATTCTGGAGCCACATATTAATAAAAAAGTGTGTGTGTGTATACACACACGCACAGAAGAGACATACATAATGGTTCACAGTTGTCGGTATTTTATTAAATCTCATTATCTTCAGAAGCCTCTGCAGGAGTCCTGTCTGAACAGACTCTGCATTTTTTGGTAGTGGTTAGGTGGGTAGTTTTGGTTGGTTTTTGGGGGGTTAGGAGGAGGGGGTGGGGGGTGCAATCTCTAGATCCTTGGAGAAGAACTTTAATTTCAGACTTATTGATCTATATTAATCTAAACAACCTTGTCAGAAGTTGTATAGATCTGAACACTTCCCCTGTAACAGCACACTTTCCAAAGTACAATGAAATCCCAGTCTGAACAAAAAGCCAGACATAAACAGCTCCACAGTCCTCACCAAGGGGACTGAGGAGAATCTGAGTGACAGAAGGACGAGAGAAGCTTTGGAAAGCTTAACACAGAAAGATAGAGGCTCAAAAAAAAAAAAAAAAAAATCTAAACAAACAATTAAAAGACTGTTTCCAGAAATAAAAATTTTATTAGGAAGACTGGACACCTTTAAATGAAGCAAACTTAGGTAACTTAGTCCACAGACCATTTTCTGTACAGACATTTAAAAAAAAAAAAAAAATCCTAGTCTGAAACCTGTGTACATTACGGAGTCCCCGTTACCAGAGCCACACATCGAAATCTGCACAGCATAGTAATGACAAATATTTTAGTCAACAGATACTATGATCTTGTTTTGCAATCACTCTCCTAGAAGCACCATGAAGCACCTGGGTAACCCTCAGATTGTACTGGGATAGCTAGAAAAAAAAAAAAAGCTCATTTTAAAGAGCTTAAAGAGCCAAGCTTTTGTCACTAGAACTAAGGAAAGAAAATTTATGTGATCAAGTCTTTGCCAAACTGGATGACAGCTAATGCCTATTACTTACTTAACTAAATACAAAACCAAGGCTAAAGTTCCAATCATATATTTTATAAATGCTCTTTTTAATAAAGTATAATCAGTAAATTAGTCAACTGGTTACGTCTGAAGTGATGTATTGCAAGATTTAACATATTTGGTCTTTTATGAAAGTTTGTCATTTCCGTTCATTATCTTATATTGAACTATTTGCTTTTCAATAGTAGAAGCTTCTGCTTCTATGAGTAAAGTAGTCCCCAAACCATAAATTATATCCTACAGTTTTGACATCATTTATTTTCATAGCATTACACATGCCAACCTTTTGACTACTCAAGATCAAGAGAGTTGCTCTCCAGGCTCATATTTCACTATAGCTCTCATATTTTAAGCAGCAAATTAGACTTTACTGTAGCAGCTACAGCAAGACTCTCTCCCTCTCACATGGCACAGCTTAAAATTACTGTAGAGGATTTTATATTGAAGGAGCATGATCCTATAAATTCATACTCAAGTAAAAAAATGGATGAAAACTTTCTGTAATTCATTCCTATACATTTTGTATAGTTTTTACTCACATATATGTAACTAATGTGGTTAAACATCAAAACCTTAAAGGTAGCCAGGATTCTGCCATTGATAATAAAAGCTGGAGATAAATCTAGCAAATACTAATGAAGGCAAGTATTTTAAGTGTTCAGAGAGGGATGCACTCAAATCACGTTCAAAGGTCACCTACCAGACATGCACTGCTATGAATTTCTTTTCTGCCACATTTGGAATGTCCATATTAACTTGTCAAGGTAATTGCTACAGCTGGGAGTTCCTGTCACTGACAATCAAGAGTTTATTAGGTATCTGAAGACACAGGTAGGTGCTCAGCAGGATTTACATGTGACACTGAATTACCCGTAGACACCTTTCAGTGGGAGTTCAGACTCTTACTCAGCTTATATGCTTGTAAAATACTTTTCAGTGGAAACTACTTATGGGTAAACAGCAAAATAACAAGTTCTCCACAGCTATAACTGTTCAGGTCTAAAAACTTTACCAGTAAAAATTACTTTGACACATAATTCTTGAATTTACACTTAAAATTATGAATATTCTTAGTAGTAATAGAATAAACAATTCTTAATCATTGCAATTTTTTTTTGGTTAAACTAGTGATATACAGAGATCGTAAAACCATTAAAATAATTATCATTATGACTATGTGGAAAGCATTAGGCTACACTTTCATAGAAATTGCTACTGCTCTTAAAAATGCAAATATTTTCTTGCTCTAAATAAATTTAACATAGGATCATTAAAAAAATACTAATAGTAAATTCTCTATCGGTCTTCGTGATTGATTACTCAATGCCTCATTCTTCTTTTATGGAAGACAGAATATACAGCTGGGTAGGATTAACAATGCATAGGTTCAACCAAATGCCTCAGCTGATGCAAAGTGTTGATCCATCAAAAAAGGGAGAAGGTATAATCCACTCATTCATTCTGAAAAAACAATCTGAAAATAAAAATGGAAACGTCTTCTGTCCTCAGCACGTACTTACCCTAAAGTGATGGCAGACTATGTTCTTGCATGTTAAGTGTGCTTTGGAGAATAAAGTAAGGCAGAGGCTAGGAAGACTGAATGACATGTTTTTATCTACCATTGATTTTTAATACAACACCTGCAATTTATCCTAAGAGCATCCACCCAAGTATTCAGGTTTTCCCAAATATAGTTTTCATTGACATCGTTTTCGCACAGAAATAAATCAAACGACCAACAGGATTTAAAAATTACTCATATACTAGCAAAAAGAATACTAAGAACAGAACGCTATGCAGATTATCAAAACAACAATAGTAGAACAATATTGGCCTATTTTCTTAGAAAGTTCTGCCATCTGTTGACACACACTCTTTTACTGACTCCTTTTCAAAAATGAATTAGTTCACTTTGGCATTAAAACTAGGAAAAACAGATAGTATTGTCCTGCTGGCAATGAACTGACCTGCTACACAACTTTCTTCATTTCGCTCTAGCCATTTTGCGTTATCTACGTAAGTGCATAACACCTTTGAAATACTGACTGTGCAACACACACCTTAACACAACCTGAAAGACTGGGATTCCAACTGGGGCCTCTAGGCATTAGTGTAATGCAAACCAACAATAGTATCAGCAAGCACAAATGCTCTGAACAGCTTTCAGACGATATCTGCTTAAGACACCTTGCATATGCATCTCACATCATTCATGCAAACATATTTCCACAGCACCACAAGCATACATAATTTGTCATAAACATTTTACAAACAAGAAAATAAATGAAGCAATTGTCCATCCTGTCAGAGGATTTTTCTCCAGTCTCCATCCCACACAGAGCAGCAGAAGGGTAACTGAGGTGTAATACATTTACTGGCCTTTTCAGAAACATGCTAGTCACCAGGCCTGACCTATTCCTTCCATGTAAGGAAAGTGAGGGGCTTAACGACGACATTTCCTGATAATCAAGGACCTTATGGATTACGGTATACATCAGTCACAGTTTTGTTATTGTTAGAGCGATATTCTGCTTACTATTCTGATGTTTTCCTTAAACTCTGATTTAATAACCTCATTGGCTTTGAGCTGATTTTTATTTCCAGTTTTATTGAGACATATTGCCAGTCTTTTCTTTATGAGAGTAAAAAAAGCCTGCCTTGACATTACTCACGTAAAAGCATGCAGAGACCTTACACACAGTTATACTAAACTTGTATTTCAATCAGGCATGACCTCTAACTTCTCACAAGAAGGCGGCCTTGAACTTCACTGTTTCATTTATTCAAATGTTGGTGAGGAAAACAGGATTTGTAAGCAGCTTTCTTTTCTCTATTTTGGTAACAACTTTTGTTTCAGAGAGAGGAAAACAAATGATGCCTTCCCCAACATAAAGATTATTTATACTAACTGCGAATTAGAAAGAAGGACACTCTGGAAATAGTCATATATTTTATCGAATATGTAGTCTTTTGAAGGGGACAAACATATATTCAAAAAAGCAATAAAAGGGCTAGACTGCCATGTACCTGTATTAAAGTTGGCACACATGAAAAAAGTCATTCCTCAAGTTGTGTTGTTCCAGGGAATTACATGAAAATGTTATTATGAAGCATTGTGTATGTTACACCAATTTATACAGTGTATAGTTGCATCTGAGACTGTTCTCAGTAATGACAACGCAATCCACTACGTGTTTTATTGTGCAAGAGACCAGAATAATTTGTGATAAAAATCTTCGTATTTGACTACATATGCACAAGTTCTTTTTTCAGATGCTTCTAACTCACATATTTACACCACTGACACTAAAAGACACAGTGTAGGCAGATTTGGCAATTATTCATGGAAGGCTTCACTGCCTACCACTTTGACACTGTCACTATTTGTTGCCCCTTTGTCTTAGAAGATGGAAGAAAGGTCTTTGGACTACTTGACAGCTCCCTCTAGCATGTACTTGTTTCTCTACAGTCGGTATGTGGTAACCAGCAGTTGGAAAAAAGATGAACTTGTCTGTATCTTCCTAAGACATGCAATAGTAACACAAACATGCTAAGTTTGCATTCAGACTTCATCCAAAATTCAGTAAGGGAACACAGCTATGTTAAGAAAGAAGAAAAAGAGGAATAATCAAATTTCAAAACTACTTGGATCAACAGTTCAAGAACAACCAAACAGCAGTTCTAAGAAAAGATTTTAGAAACCAAACATACGTATTTTTTATTTTCAAAAGCAGACTAGAGATCTTGTGATACAAGCACTATACAGTAGCAAAGAACTGAGGAAAGAACTGAGGAGCTTTTTTAAAATAAGAAGAGGCAAAATATCAGGTTACTATTCTCAAACCTGAGGCAATGCCTTGTATGTCATCCACACAAACAGTTAAGGCATGTTAGCCTCAAAATACACCAAAACTATACTATGTTATGCCTAATATACAGTGCACTGTGTAGGTCCCAGGAAGAAATCCTGGGAAGTTTGTCATTATGTCAAAGGAACTATTTCCCTCAAGTTGAAAATTGTCACTAATTCAAAAACTCAACAACCAGTTCTGCATGCTGACTATTCTTTTTAGTTGTTATATTTGTGAGTTATCCCACAGAATTCAGCAGGACTATTTACAAACAACATTACTGCCCTGAATCAGAAAAGCACTTCATTATCCTTGACCTTCAATTAGGATTCTCCCTGTATTGGGGAACTTTGGCATTTGAGTACTTCCATGAATGGGAGAAACAGCATCTAAAGGTAACTTCTTACATATAGATTTGTGCCTACTCAGTCAGCTGGTCCATGGGCTGAAGCACAAATGACAACCAAGCTTTTTTTTGAAGACCAGAAACATGTTAACTCCCTTAAGGTTTTCAAATGGTTAAAGTACTAACACACAAAGCAACACAACTGACCAACTCAGAAACTTGTAATATTTCCAGAATTTTACACACTCAAAAGAAAAAAGTATATGGCAACATTTTACAAATGAATGAGAAAACAAACTTTATAAGGGAGCAAAACTGACAGCAGTACCTGTAGAGTGACAAGTCTAAGCCCCCCCCAAAATCCCATTACACAACAAGACTAATTATTAGTGGACTCTATTAAAGTAAGAGCAACAGGCATTTAAATATGCGGGGATATTAGGGTGTAGGAACAAATCCTACTCTCAACTCTCTGAGACAAGCCAAGTATGCATTTGAATCAGACCAGCAAAACTGAACACTAATATTACAGCTGTAATGTAAATAGAAATGAATTATGTCATTCTTTTACAGTATGCAAGTGAACTTGTGTCCTTGTTCTTTAAAGTAACTAGCATGGCTTATGTATTCTGTTTAATAATGCAATTTAATTTACAAAGGTTCATATTAAAAATTCATCTGACTACAGCAGTTACAGTCACCTAGACATTTTGTCATAGTTAAACATTAGCTTTGGAGTACATCACAAATTCCCTACTGTGAGTCCGAGACCCGTTTCATATAGAAACGCTCCAAGGTTCCGATTGACATTACATTTAAATGAGTCAGCAACTGTGCACTGAATAAAAATATCTGTCAGTTACTAAAAGCATAGTGACTTACTCAACAGCGGTATTTAAGACACAAATGCAGTATAATACACATCAGTGAGCACAAAGGACTTCCATTTTTGCTTTAGCAATCAGTTATTCAACATATACTCCAATAATCATAATATTTTCACCTCTAAACATAGTGTTAGACCCATTAAGACCATGTAAAGTCCTCACCGTCAATAGAAAAGCTGACAAAATAAATGCGAATCCAAAGTGATCAATCTAAACTATAGCAATGTCAAGCATCCAATGTAGGCAACACACAATACAGTTAGTGTCATTCCAGAACTTAACAAGAATCCAGCTAGTAACATTCTGGCATAGAACTAAACTTCTCTCTCATGTCACAGTGTGTTCAAACAACTCATGTCATATGGTACCAGGTAAGTGAGGCAAGCTAGATAGGGACTCGGAAGGAATACTTGCCAACAACCAGAACTGTCTTCGGAGCAGACAGAATACCTTCTTTGCTGTAATGCAAAGCAGAAAAATTGAAGGGCATAGGGAAACAGCGAGATAGCCACCTTCTGCTGATGGGAAATTATGCTTAACAAAGCTCTGAACTAGGTGGTTTCAATGCCATGGAAATCTTCAGAAAGACCTACATAATGATAAAACTCTCCTAAGAGAACTTTATCAAGCTTAAACATTGTTATAGCAAGATAAGAATTCCAAAGATTGGCTCATTAAACACTAGAAGCAGCACAAGTACCACAGCAAAGTATCTTAAATTTTCACTCCAGAATTATACGAAGGCTAGCTCCACTATCAAAACCACGGACAGCTGTTTAACATTCCATCAGTATAAGACAGGATTTCCTACCTCAGCCGTGCTGGCAGCCAACGTTGTCAAAACCTGAAAATTACAGGAAAAAGGCATTAGTATTGATTCAACAAAACAGGAGCGGGATTAATTTGCTTTTGAGGTAACTGACATCAATTGGTTGTTATGGCTTGAGGGAACAGAACTGAAGAGAACTGTCACACTGCGAGGAGACTATTCACCTCTCATGCACATCAGAAAGCAACAACAGGTATAAGTTAAGAGTACAGTAATATTCAGAAATATCGGTAAAAATTCAGGAAACATACCAGAGAGCTAGAAAAATATTTTTATATTTTTACTAATTTTCAATTTGTTTCTGAACAGAAATTAAAAGTAATGCAACTACAACATATTCTAACACATCAAAACAATTACCAGGACATGCTTTCAAAAAAAAAAAAGCCAGCTTAGTTTCGTGGTGCTAGAAGCAACAGAGCAAGTTTGAAGAACACATTCCATGTGAACCATGACAAAGAAGGGTTCACCAGCTGCTTCTCACTGGTGACATAGTGTACTGGGTGGAGGTGTCCTGGTTTTGGCAGCGGGGGAGGGGGCTGCAGGAGCCCCTGTGGGAGGAGGCTGGGCCCAGTCCCAGTTCTGACTTGCAGCAAACAAGGCTGCGCTTAGCACAGACGTACTTCTCTCTTCAACAGCTGTGGAACTGCAGCAACTATTTCTCTCTGCCAATCAAGGAATTAAATTGAACTTTTTATCTCTCTAGCTTTAGACACCAAACCATAACTAAGTCAACGACTATCACAAACTTGCACAAAATTCAGTTTAAGCAATACAGACATAACTGACATTTATATTAAAGTAACTTTAACTCAAAGAGTTTAAATAGACATCAATATAATTTAATACTACAGGTCAAACAACATGCACAAAGTTAATACGCTGTTATTAGACAGTGAGGGCTGTGTTTGTAAAACAAAAATTTTTGTTAGAATTCTATGTCACAATATTGTCACAACTTGACTAGGTTAAAAAAACCTTAATAATCGCCTCAAAAATTTCAGACTGACACCTAGCTATAATTCTGTCTCCATGAGACTAGATCTTTCTTTACATTGGTGTTAATAATCACTTTTCAAAGATAGCACCAACTCTCCCCAGCATTTGGTAGTAGGAGAGGGAGTGACTGACCTTGACACTGAAGGAGGGGAAGGAGAGGAGTTTATTGAATGGAGCTCAGTCTCTATAGTGAAAAAAACAATCTATGTGCAAAGCCACTGTTCAATGGCAGACATCTGTGGATTCATCAGAAAATTATTTCAAAGGAGTTTAGGAATGGAAATTAACTCCTGTCACATCACAAGGTACCTGCAATCATGAACAGTTATTTAATTTAACCTGATTCAAAAACATACTCAGCTCTATTTGAAACATGTATCTTTTGTCACTAATAAGATTCTTGAAGGCTGTTCAAAAATTTCTCTCACACAAGCAGAAGTTGCCTTATTTAAATTCCATTTATTTACAACCAACCTATCACTTTTTTTTTTTTTTTGCTATTCCTCTTCATCAAGATTCTTCAGCATCAGCAGTTATTCTTCCATTCCAACACAAACCTTACTGAAAGCCATCACATCCATTCTCTGCTATCACCCCATTAGGCTTAACATGCCACTCTGTTAGTGTCCCCTCACAAGCAGGTCTTCCTACTGATAAAGTCAATAGAGCTAATTACATCTTTCTTGAAGGTAAACGACTGAGAACATATATAGCAGAGGATATACACAAAACCTAGCTTAAGTTAAAACACAAGAATTTGAGGTGGAGTTTCCTGAAGCTCTCATAAATCCTGCTGTAAACCACCTTTCAGAGGTGCCTAGCACTACCAACTATGTAAGTAATGTGAATATAACTGAACAATGTGTCTGCTCCAACCAAGGACTCACTAATGCCTTGCAATATGCTTAAATACTCTTCTACTTCAGTAATTCAACCTCATATGTCCAAACACTGTATTTCTCTCTTATACAGCTGTATCTTCCTGTTGCTTTGTAGTTGACCCGTGGTCAACTGGACCACTGGATGTACAGTGCCCATATCTTTCTTCTCAAAATTATGGTCTGATAAATCCCTGTTCAGCAATTGAATTCCAGATAGGTCCTAGAAGCATGACCTTTTAATTAATGTTAGTAATATCAAGCAATTTCCTTTATTCTCATCTGCTGGACTAGCCATCTCTTCCTGGATAACATACCAGGCTCTTCTGTATCAGCAATTCCTCCCAGCTTTACATCTTTATCAACTTTCATTAGCATATTCTTATGCCAAGCATACTAATGAAAAAGTATCAGATGAAATGACAAATAACTCAATGCAGTCACCCTGCTAAGAAAAGCATTATTTTCAGCAATGCAGTACACCATGCTGACACCTGTACAAGCACGCAGATTACCAGCCAGTCATACCAGAGGTATGCTGGTGAAATACTTAACCAGCCCTAGCGATACGGCTGAGAAAACTGTGCTGTACCCAGGCTGGACACAGGAATATAAACATATCCTGCGCTACTTCCAAAAACTCTGTAAAGTGATCCTCATACCAGAGGGACTATGATCTTTAACAGTATACTCATCACTATATATATATATATATATATGGAGACAGAGATGGAATGTTTCTATTTAAAATGATGACATTCCTCAAGCAAATGTTTAATTAACGAACAGTGAAACACATTAATTTAATATTACAGGTCAACTAGCACTCATTAAATTAATGAGCTAGCTGTTCTTATTCTGTGAAGACCTGACAACTATCTAAAAGTTTTAACAGAATTTTTATTTGTTTATGTACCTTAATGCAGTGAATCACCATTCTGTCTGCATGACTGATTTCTTACTTCCCCCCACCCCTACCCGACTTCCTGAAATTCATAATTTCTAGACCAGCAGCTGTATCTTCATTCACTGACTTCCCAAACATGATAGAAGATGCAAGAGTAGTATTAAAGCGTACCACAAAGAATCTCAGTTCGGAAATCATTCTTTGCTGTAAGCTTTGGAAAAAATGTTGGTATGCCACAGTGTGATTGCTGAATTAAACCCTCAGGGAAGGTATTGCCAGGTATCAAGCTCCTTAAGCAGAGCAACCACTGAGATCTGTAGCCAAGTCACCTGAAACACAGAACCGATTTATTCATCCCCATTCCGGGCAATCCTGGAAAAGGAAGTACCTATAAGTACATCTTGATAATAAGCTAATTGTTACAGAAGTGGGGGAGTTGGGACAAGCCCAGGGGAGAAGCAGAGAGCGAGAACTGAAGCATAGCCAACATGCCTGTCACAACCAGTTGATCTCGCTTTATAAGGCTGGTGGCTCCCCTAGTAGACCATCCTACCTGCACAAAGCCCAGTGTTCCTACCAGCGATTTCTACGAAGTATGCCGTTCTGTTACTGTCTCTTGCTGTCCCCCTGACATGTTGTGTACTAGTTAAAGAACACAGCAATTTCAGCAAGAGAAACCACAGTTTGAGTGAGGGATTCCTGTCTTTCTCACAATAATCCCTCTGTGACATAAAAACCTCAATGGTTTTATGTCACTTTCTCTGGGAAGCTGCAATATGTTTTTCTCGTGCTAGAAGCTATACATGACTGACAGAAAACATCCTTAAAAAGGGCTTGTTACTTGTGAAAGTTGCACTCAATTCAGAATTTCCCATTCTACATAAGGAATCCCATGAATACTGACAAAAAACTAGATATGGGGATAACATTCCAAATACAGTCAAGTATTTTAAACTATGTTTACTGGTTTTAGCATTTAGAAAGGTCTTATCTTGCTTAATCCCCAGAATTAATTAAATGAATAGTATTTGTCATTCTAAAACAGTATCCAAACAGTTGCTATTTTTTAATGTATCTCAAGCCAACACCTTGAGATCCATTAACATACCAGAAAAATTAAAGGAAAGCTTCTTAAATGAAGAAAGCTCCTGACACAAACTGGAAAGCTCATTTAATGTAATTTTTGTATTAAATATATATGAAATTCCCTGTTTAAGAGCTCAAAGATAAAAAAGTAGAAAAAATTGAAAGGGACACATTATGAGCCAGGATTCTGATATAGCGCTTGCCTGAAAGTCAGTAACCATTTCACAGAACAAATTGCCTCATCTCATCAACATGTGAAGCCCTTTGCCTGTGTTACACATTTTTCTAGAAAAGAAAATTCTTCTTAATTTTTGCAGCTTCTCACATCAACCAGAATCTTGGATATTTTAAAAAAACACAGTATTCACCTTTAGTATCATTCCACCTTCTTAGGTTCCTATGGAGTGAAAGAAGGGTTATTTCAGTCCTAGTCCTGGAAAGAAAATGCATGGAAGTCCTTCACTGTCTGCTCATGTTTAGCTCATCCCATTTCAAACTCACACAAAGCATGCGTGCTATCTTACAAGAGCTCTCATTGAAAGAGCTGCAACCAAACGTCCTTCATTTCAGTGAGTATCTTTTCTGTGCTTAACTGTGAACATCTTCATCTACCTCCAAAGCAGGATAAAAAAAAAAAAAAAGCTGCAAATAAACATTTACAATAAGCTTAAGAAAACTATCTCCTATTCTTTGGGCTTCAGAAGTTCTTTGGGAATATTAGGCAGAAAGGATTTTGAGAATGAAGAAAATTAATAAACCTAGAAGGAAAAAAGCTAACAAGAAGAGAATGGTCAATGACAAGACAAAATTAGTTTTACATCTTTTTCTTCCACTGATGTTCGCAAAGTGACCCAAGAGCTGTTTTGTTCCACAGACAGATGTTCTAGAATGCAATTTTATTAAAATACAGCTTTTGATGTATGTAAGCCACCTCATGTTTTTGCAGGGGTGTTAGAAGACAAACATGAGTATCACTTATGTTACACCATATGACTAACTTTTGTGTAGCAGTGAGTGGAACATATGGCTGAATGTGCAGGTCACATTTCATTCAAACTCTGTTGTGAGAGTTAGGAAAGTAGGAGACAGTGAGTCAAGTTCCATTCCTTTTCAGAGATAGAGTTTCATTTCCTAGACAAAATACCTGACCAACAAACAATTCTGGAAAAGATTGGCTTACGCTTTCTCACTGTTAACCAATACCTCCACTGCTTAAGTAGTCCTGAAACTACTGCACTAAACACACCTACAAAATAACTAATTTGAGATTTTCACTGACAAGGAGATCAAGGGCAGAAATTTGATAAGGTTTTGCGAATGGCTTAGTATTTATCTAAACACATGTGAAGTACTACTTTAAAAGGTTTGTCTTGCTGAAAAATTACACTTTGATAATCACTGTGCTGCAATCTTTTATTAATTTCTGAATTCATCTGTGCATTGGGACAGATACAAGATTGACTGCCCACGGGTCTTCCCCCGTTTTCATTTGCCTGGAGCAGTCCCTAGTCTGGCTCCTCAGAATTCAGAATATATTTCTGATTCCAATTCACAGCCCAGGCCACCAAACAGAATTTGAGCTGTTGGAGCTATTTTGTGACAGGTGTGCAAAGAAACCAGCCTTATACTGAGCATTCTTCACTACCTCTGCACTCCATTTTGTGAACAATTACCTGCAATATCACTGGTTCACTGTGATAAACAGCAGCAGTAGAACAGGGGGGAAAAAAAAAAAAAGGAAAGCACCTCACACTAACTAACAAGCCTATCCCTTTAATAATATGGCAATGTAATGTCTGGCACACTTAAGGTTGACAAAATTGAAAAAAATAAACAAAGCCCTACTGTAATAGTTTACTTCCTAAAGCACTGTGCCTATGAAACATGAAATTCCAATGTAAATAGCCAAATTTAGTAATCATAATAAATAGAGCTATGAATCTAAACCTTTCTTTTAACACATTCAAGTATCTCCATCATAAGCATACAAAAATATGCATGCAAGAGATATCACCTTCTCGCTAAGTCAGTTATGATTCATTACTTTTCCTTCTTGTTTTCTAAAAACAATGCTGGAAAGCAAAGTAAAATTCACTTTTACATCCACGTTCCTTAGACAACCAAGAAACCCTGTACCTCCAGTTATAAATCTAATCCTTAACAGTCCCAAAAGTGGCTGAGTATCAGGAAGGTGGAACCCCATCCAAAAATGTTAACTCATGGAGGTTGGTTTTTCATTTGTGTTCTTACTATTGTAATGGTTAACACTTAGATAAACCTCTAAACTAAAACTTTTCTTTTTTAATTAAAGTCTTGGATTTACTTTTTTTTTTAAACTAGCTGTGAAGACTTCAAGAGATCTATTTATAGCAACTCCTTGCTTCGCAATAGGTAGCACGCTGGCCAAACTGAGTGTCTCTAGAAAAGAGAAATTTTGGTATAGTGTCAGATGGACTATTGCCTGGGCAACAAAAAAAAACAACTGTATTTTTAAAAGCTGAAGCTTAATTTTAAAGTCATCTGTAGATTAAGACAGCTAATAAAATATATATGCATACACATATACGTACACAGAAGTGCATAAACCTCATAAACTCCACTGGGGCTGACAGGCCATAGGCAAGTAAGGCTGCTCAGAGCAATTAAGGCTCACTAGTGCTCTCAGGTTTTGCCCAAAGCTGTGATTACTGCTGAAGTGAACTGTTCCACACTGAACCAGCCAATTCACAGCTCTGTTGTCTTTCAGGCCACAGTCCCAGAAACATTTTATGCCATTGTAAAGTAGCCCTGCTGCAGCAAGCAGCTATCCCATTCACCTGCCCTTGGCCACTTTTTCTGTGGCTCCTTGGTGTCTCCTTACCCCCAAATAATTTTTCTGCTTGAAGAAGCAGTTGTGTGGTTATACACCAAACTGGGCAGGGAACTCACTTGACTTAGAACTAGCAAAGTCTCAGCCCCACAGACACTGGGTGGGTAAACTGCTCTTCAACACTTGCTCCTGAAAGCGTATTTGAGAAGTTACTTGAACAATACTGCCAGGCCAGCTCTCTGGGTCTTCCAAAATGCTAAACATCCTATTCTGCTGTCACACATGACTACCCATTAAAAAAATCCAATATATTGAAGACATACATGGGTGGAATATGCTGAATAAAGAACAGGTGGAATCAAGACTTGTATTTCATAGATATGCATCTTTAATTAAATTTTGTTCAGTTTATTTGGTGCTATGGACAAAAGCATTAGATTACTCCAAATTTATAGAAACTCAGTACGTATACAGACTGATTTTAGCAGCTAATGAAAAATATATCTACCCTTAACTACTTCCTAATAGTACTTGTGATGCTCAGTTGATACTGGCTAGCTGTTTAAGATCTTGCAACTAAATTTGCTACATAAATCAGTATGCAAAATGTAGAGTAGTTATCACAGATAATTCACTTCATGCATGAAGTTTTGACTCAATGTTTTTGTTGGGTTTTTGTGTGGTGTTTGTTTTTTTTTTTAAATTTCTGTAGGGTAATCTGAGTAACCTCTATGGAATAAGTAAATAAAAGGAAAACATGCCCCCAGACATTTGTTCTCACTAATATATACAATGTTCTTCATTAAATATACTGTATATTTGTATGTCTATCACCTAACAGTCTGAAAATGACATGGTTTTCTCTCTGAAGTTTGAACTTACTTTTACAAAGAAACTTGCACTGGACAGAACTTAACAAATGGTTCTTCTAATATTGGGAATAAATTCCCTTACTCCTATAAGAGAGTATGAGAGAAAATGTCAGTGCATAATAAGGTGACCATAAAAATACATTTTTTTTATTAGCAGTAAAAATGTATGGACTTTATTAGCTGTCCTTTTAAAAGTAAACCTTTATCCATACCTTTAACAAAATATCCACATATACTACTGCATTATAACATATGATAATCATTGCAATTTCCATAAGCTAACCAGAACTAGGATTTCAGACTTCTTAGATAGTAGAAACTCATGAAAAATCCAAAGCCTAATTGCAATAGACTGTATTTGAGGAAGACAAACAAAACATTTTCAAGTAAACTGTTGAGCCACTACAGCTTTTCCATAGATTCTGGTAAAAATTACATTAATGCTCCCTACTTACCTTCTTAAATTAGCAAGAAGGACATTAAGTAGAATATAAACACAAAGATCTCTGGTGATTTTTTTTCACATCTCAATAATTTTGTAAGGCTGGAGAGTACTGAGGTAAGAGGTCAGTATGAAAAGCTAGCTATGAAACAATTCCCTTTCCATCCCTGCCTCACAACAGCCCAGCAGCGCTATTAGCACTACTCATTTCACCTAGGAGCAATAAACCCCTGTTTTTTGGAACGTCCACATTATGCCAGAATAACATAAAAATAGATGATGTAGCAGAAAAGGAAATAGATTTAGCTCCAGCGTCCTGCAGTAGCTGCCATAATTGCACAGCTAGCTCATTACAGAAAGTCAGTCCCTTGAGCCTACTGTGTCCCCATTAAGCGACAGTAATAGAGAGCAGCTGTATGAGGACATTAGGTCAGCAGAATCATTAGCCCCTAAAACTGCATCACCATCACTCCTCTTTGGCAGCAAGGATTTCACACATCGTCAGGCTCCTAAACTGGAGGTCAAACATTATGTTGAACTTAACCCAGGAACTCCATTAACAATGAACTGTGTCTCGGTGCTCCAAGGAAGCTGGAAACTCTGGAAACTTTCAGAAGTTTAATGAATTTCGGTCACTTCCCTGTGCCCTGGCCTCCTCCGCCCCTGGGGCTGCTCTGGAAATCAGGTAAACCTGACTAAAAAACCGCCAGCGCTCAAGGGAACGCCCCGATACCTTTATTTCCATGAGGTTTGCCACACAACAAGCAAGAATCGCCTCTGTTGGGAAAAGACAAGCTGCGAAAAGAGGCCGTAGCCGTGACCAGTTC
>NW_010511036.1:20074-33406 GCF_000687285.1 Phaethon lepturus | reverse complement strand
GGCCTGGATCGCCTGCGACCACTTCCAGGTACGGTCCGGGGCGTCTGCCGTGCTTGAGTGTCCATCTTTCCTCCTGGTGTTTATCTCCTTGCTAGCTATCCAGTTCTGTACAGCCAGAGCTGCTTGTTTCTGGGGGTTCAGGATACTGGGGAGAGGAGAGAGACTCAACCCAGCGGAAAAAGCACTTGGCGGTGCGGTGGTTGGGTCCTTATCCCTGTCCCCTTCCCTGTATTAACATGGAACCGGGTCCTAAAACTGCACGATGTGAACTTTCTGTGGCTATAATCCTCGGAGAAGCTTTCCCCGTTTTTTCTTAAGCCCATCGGTTCAATTGATAGCTGCTGTTTTGCATGTGAAGGGTGAAAAAGCACTAATTTGCCAGATTATGGTTGTAGGGCTGTGTAAAATAACCATTTTGTGGGCGGGACAGCTGTGTGTGTGTGTGTGTGTTGTGTCACCCAGGTGTGTTTACGGGCTTCTCTTTTGCTAGGTATCTGCTGTGTGTGACTGGGGTAAAACTTCAGGCCCCAGTGCTGAGTGAGGTGGGAGCAGTTCAGGGGCAGAAGCACAGTAACGGCTGTTAAATGACCCAGGACCAATGTGTTGCTCGTCAACTATGTTGTGCTTAGGCCAGACTGTAAACTAAGGCAGTCCTAACAAGAAGCAGTGCCTCTCTGTCTGCCTGTGTGTAAAATTAAATATAGCACTGAGGGATGAGGAAAACTCTTCCAGAGGAGTTCCCCTGTTCTCCTTCTGAGAGCAGAGGAGGGCTAACTCCTCTCAGAAGTCTGGCCTGGGTAATAACGGCCTGAAAAATCAAAAGAACCATGAACAAACAGGTAGTCTGTACCTCAGACAGACAGCTATCTGTCTAAGTGAGGAGTGTTTGAGGGGATTGCTTTCAGTGAGATTACAGCTACAGTGGGCTGAGATAATGTGCCGTCTGTGTGAAATGAGGACACAGGCAGGACTGGGTCTCTACTGTCTACTTTGAAAGTTGATGGGAGTTTGAGGGATGGGTCCCTCAGGTTTATCTTACAGCTTCCAAATGAGATGACTTTGAGAGAAGCTGGCAATCACCTGAAAATCAATGCTAAGTACACTCAAGACAAGTAGCTATCTGGTGAGCTGTGCTGGAGAGACCTAATAGGTAAGACCCAGCTCTGATCTTGGATTAGCAATAGTGATATCACTCCTTTAAGCAGACAGGACTGAAACAAGCCCCTTTAGGTTTTGTTAACACTTTGTACAAAAGGAAAGAAAGTACTGGTTTATTAGGGGAATAAATTAGGTTAGGTTTATTAGGAGTTAAGCTCACAGTGGTGCCACACAGAATAAAATGTTTTTTTATATTGGTACAATGAATCCCTGTTGGTTCACGTTCTTCATGGTTTCTTTCTGCTGAGGTTTTTGGGGACAGCATAGTGTGTTGTTACCTGTGCTCCAGTTGTATGAGTTATCTAACAGTCCTTGGGGAATGCAGTGAGTCACTGTACCTGTTCGTGGTCTGCAGGGTGAGCTGCTGTCACACTGTGTCAGAAATGACAGGCACAGTTCAAAACTGGAGCCCCATCAGTGAAGTAATGTGAACTGAAAAAGCTGAAAACATGGGAGTTTATTTTTGTAACTCACAGTAGTTAAAAAGTGAGGTTTTCTTGGGGTGAAGATGGGAAGGAGCTGTGTGTGGATCATATTGCCAGTTTGTGCTATATTGCTGCAAGGGTCTGGTGTTATGACGCCTACCAGAACTGACCAAACTGTGTGGATGGGATCTTTCTTGCCTACCTTTGACTACATGGCTACTTGGCCATCGTTACCCTTGGAAAAGTGTTACAAATCTAAATGGTTAAAACTGAGTAGAACTGGTACTCTCAAGTGCCTCTGAAATGGTAATCTGTAAAAGGGTTAAGTGATGTTTGATGCTGAATGCTTCTGATAACAGGGATCCATTGTGTCTCTAAGCTTTTCTGAATATGAAGCTCTAGGTGTCTTGTGCAAAGAGAGGAGGTGTAAGAAGTATTGGATAGTTCACACTCCAAATATTTCCTATCTAAATGACAGGATTTAGAACTTTTCTTTCTACCCAAGGTTGCAGTCAGTCAGCTAGTAGTGATTTTAACTGGAGTGTCATTACACTTATAAAATGCGACGGGGAGTTCAGTCAAGTCACTTGAAGGAGGGCAAGCCGTGGTGCTCACTTCACTCTTGCACATACTTGATGTGGGTGTGTCGTTCTTTGCAACTGTGTCCCTGTAGAGCTCCTTACATTAACTGTGATCCTTCTTACCCATTTGGAGAGATTAGTGTCAAAGCTCCAGCGCTGAGCAGGGTAGCTGTCATAGATTTAATTTAAAGCAGTCTTCAGAAGACAGCCCTCGACTTCTGGAGATAGAGCTGATCCGTACCATTTATTTCCTTGTATCTTAGTGCAACATTTCCAGCTGTCGGTTGGAATAGGATGCCTGTGTTTCAATGAAGGAGGCAGAATCTGTGATTGCTCATACTTAAGCATTTTTTCCCAAATATTAGTAGATATACAGGTGTACTCTGCAAGCACTGACAAGTGACCTTTGCTTGGCGTGGGTTTGTGGGACTGAGCCACATCATCTAATAAACACTTGCTAGAAAATGAGCTTGGAAACAAAAGTTCCAGAGAGTGTTTTGCAGCCATGGCAAGGAAAATACATAATTTACAAACAGGAGGCAAAGATTACCTCTAGCCAAAAGCTGTTGCTAATTTCTGCTCTGCTATAGCTGCTGTGAGAAGTAGTATTAAAAAAACCAAATCACTACAGTGAGGAATGTGAACAGATGGTATTCACTATGGCTGTATTTTTAATTAGAAAATGAGCAGGATCACAGAAACAATACAGTTCAGTCTCCCTGGGCGGCTCTAGAATAGCACTGCATGACACAGATCTACATATTCTGACTATTTTGATTTTGATTCAATAAAATGCATCTTCTCCTCAGAGTAAAATGTTCCTCAGGTCACCTGCCCCTCCCATGGGGTCAGGTACTCTGCTGCATCTTGTCACATCTGGAAATAGAGCCAGAACACCAGGTTACACACCAGTAGAGAGATGATCCTGGAAGGGTGTGAGTCTGCATCAGCCAGCACAATGAGACATTTAGATTCATAAGCAATAAGATGGAGGATAAATATTTATGGAGGAGATTTCTGCTATGGCCCTGCCTAGACGAGGGGAAAAACTCTTTTCAGTTAGTTTGGCTAGACTGTTCTTCTCCTTGATTTCCCAAGGAGCCACTCAAGCTGATTGGAGTCAACTGTTTTACAAGTCCCCTATATCTCAGACCCAGCTCTTGTCTAAAAACCACTGGCTGATATTCAGCCCAGGTATAAATGGGTGTCAGGCAAGTATATGTAACTGATCTGGATACAGAGCTGTATTTGCTTTTTCAACTGCCAAAGTGGGACCATCCCTTTTTACCTTCAACCTAAACATTGGAAGGTGTATTTTGTTGTTGTTGTTGTGCTTCTTTAACTGAAACATTTCTACTGCAGAAACCCTAAATATACTGCTTTGAACCTGCTGTACGTCAGTAAAAATTCTGTACTGCTCATGGAAACATAAGGTCTTAGTAAATGCAAAAACAGATTATGTGAACTGTTCACCTTAAACCAGCATTTTTTCTGCATCATCTAAATGGAAAAGAGACATTTGGTGATTAGGTTTTAGGTAGAACCAGTTAAATGAAATTAAGTACTGTTATTTAACACTATTACAGCTTGCTTGTAAATTATAACTTGGCTGTCTACTATGGGAAATGTCTAAAAGGGAATGATGCTTTCTTCTGAAGCGTATTGTAGGTTTCACCAACAGGCCAAGCATGGATGTCTGCAAAGGGCAGCAGGTTTTGGATTTGGAAAGTGTCTTGCTTTGATGAGGTTGAAGAGGGAACAGTGTCAAAAGAGCTTCATGCTTAAGGCTCATACTGTGCTTCTGGCATTAATATAGTATGATACACCTTCTGTACCCCTTTTGAAAAAAGATCTTGGAACTTAATGAAAGGAAATAACCCCACACTAATCCTTCTTTGTACTGTCAAGCAGAGGAATGCAGTAATGAGAAACTGAGTGACTTGACTAAAGCCACGTGAGGAGCTTGTAGCAGAGTCAGAAGTAGATGCAAGCTCCCAGCTGCCAGGTCTAAGCACTGAAATGGTGCTTTTTCTGTTGACTGTGGACAGTTTTGTGAACAGTTCTTGATGAAGCTGGTTATCACTGTGAACTAGGATGGACCCACGCTTAGCTACTGACCATGGAGATAAGAGAAGGTGTATCTTTTGGCCTTGGTCACCTGAGGTGGGTTAGGATTACAGAGGATTACAGGATTACAGATTACAACATCCCTGTTGCATAAAATGGATCATACTCCCCAAGGTTAGTGGGAGTTTTAATACCACATTGAAATCAGTGATACTGTTCTGATGATAGTATAGGGGAAACTGCTCCCATCTCTACTGACAACATCAATATTCTGTGTCTTCAGTTTGAAGTATGAAGGAGGCACAAAGTATACTACGGAAATGATAGTGTGTCAGGGTTCTGATTCACTAGTGGGGATGGCATAGCATGGATGACATTGCAGGTCCCAGCTGTCCACCCCACGCCCTGTTCCTGGACAGCTAAGCCACTGAGAATCAGCTGTTGAATCACTTGGTTTATAGCATGGTATTTTGAAGTAAATCATCACTTCTGTTCATTTGCTTTAAAACTCCTGACTACGAACTGCAGCAATTCAACAGCTGGTTGATGAACAGCAGCTCAAGGTAACCTCCTTGGGTCTGTAGAGCTCTGTAGCTTGCTGGTGGATGGGAGCCCTGATGAAGCCAGTCTGCAGCTGGCTGAATAGAAAGGTGGGATATTAATCTTCTATGACTGTAATATTTAAGAGCACTCTGTTACCAATAGCAGAAATGGCAAAACTTCTGTACTTCACTGGATGCAATTAGGGGAATGCTGTGTACTTCTAAAAACCCCACCCTGTTTTAGTAAGTCAAAAAATTGTAAGGCTTTAGTATCGTGCATGGGTTTTCTTTGCATTTAGTATACTTGTACTCTTATTTCAAAGCTCTCAGCTTTGCCATTAGCAGCTCCAGGCAATTTCTTTGTGCTGGCCAGCCGCTAGGCTGTCTCCCTTTCCTGATGGTATTTGCTTTTGAACGAAATTGAACATTTAGGACTGAAGAGATCACACTCAGCTTGTACATTGTTTTGGTTTTAAACAAAGTTCTTGGAAGACAGTCCGTTTATGATTTTTTCTAAAGGAAATAGATCCAGGGTGTGTGGAGGGTGTGCTGTTTCTAAATATGATCTCAGTACCGCTTCTCTATCAAAACGTCTTTGCTTTCAGTCCAGCTGTCTTCTCATAAATTTTGGTAGAGAAGAATAGCTACATGCATTGTCTGTTAAGATGGGGAGTATTTCATTGCATGCTTTGGCTGGTCTGAGGCCTTTGTGCATCCTTTTTCATTTCATTCATTCTGTAAATCACTTGAGCTTTACAGGAGTTGCTATGGAGCATGCAATGGACTGAACTTTTCTAGAATCTCTGGTGGCTTGTGACATATAATTACTGCTGTGCTAATCCATCATGTCACTTAAAACAGATACCTATCCTGTATGGCTCATGTTTTAAACTTCTCCTCTGAAACCAGAAAAAAAAAAAGTGGGAATATCAAAGAGATTTACAATGTTTAAAAAAAACCACATTTGTGGGAGAACAGCCTTATTTTGAACTAAAAATTGAATTAAAATGTTAAAAGGACATAATCCAGATAAAGAAATTGTCCATAAATTAAAAAATAAATTACAAATTAACTTTAAAAGATTAATCAGTCAGTGATGGAGCACACTTCATATAGTGTCATTTTTAATAATTGTGGCCGCCTCAGTTTTAACCTACAGATAGAAATCTCAGCTGCATTGTGATCATGGTAAGATACAAGTGCATTGAGAAAGCTAGTATGTTATATGTGTGATTGTCTTTTCATGTTCTGTGTTTCAAGGCTGCTACTTTTGTGTGTCTAGCAATACAAATTGTTTCATGTGTTTTGGCTGGGAGGAACATATGTCCTGTCCTCTCCTTTGGACTGGGTAGTTTTCCTGCAGTTAGGATTTTTGCCATGATGTAGTTTGCCTGCATGTACTTGTCAGGCACTGCGGCAATGCTGTGGCATGGCTACCCTCAGCATCATTAGACTCATGTCACTCTTCCTGCCCCAAAGAAGAGCAGCATGGGGAAGGGGAAGAAGGGGGTTTAGTTCTTGGGGCTTAAGCAGCAGACATAGATTACAGCACATTGGCATCAAAAAGAACTTGTTTCTTTTCTTCCCTTTTTCCACCCTTGCAGATTTTGAGAAATTCAAGGCATTCTTAAACCCCCTGCACTTTTCCTAATGCTCCCAAGCATACATGTGAATGGATTCATATCCATCACACTTTTGCAGTTCAGTATCTAAGGACTTTAGTTTCAAGTGATTCAGGATCTGCTTAATTATTGTGCCAAAGTTCTCATACGTGAGTTATCAGTCAGCAGTGCTGCATCTGACCTTCCCACATCATCAGCTGGATCTATTTATAGATCCAAGACAGAGTTCCTTTGCACATTCAGGAGGAAAATGCCTTTCATTGAAATTCGGTTCCTGGTCTGTTCTTTGCTTACTGGGGTTTTTCTTTTTCCTTTGCAGCCTATTGTTGCCTGGGTAATTTTTTGAGAACTTTACAAAATTGTTCATCCTCTGCTGTTTTAGTGAAAATGAAGAAGTATCTCAAGGCTCAGTTGGGTTCATTATGCCTGCCTCAGATCTTTGCTTGTCCTGCCAGAGACTGCAATTCAGTGGTCTCTGCTGTGTGCAAGATGTATTTCTGCTGTTACGTCACTGTCCAGCAGTAGCACCTATGGTTAGTTGCAGTCCTCCTGTTACTCTGTGGTGAATTCCTTCTGAGTTGCTCTTAATCTTGCTCTTGATTTCAGCCAGGAAGAAAAAGCCCATGTCACTCCTCTTTCCATCTCCTATGTGAGTATGAAATACCATTCTGTACTCTGCCTCTTATAAAGATACAGTCAATAAGAAGTACTTCCAAGAAGGACAATATATAGGAAGTAACTGTAAGTCAAAGTTGGTGCTGAAGTCACACATGCCAGAATTGTATGGCAAATTCTTCGTGGAAGAATGGAAGCAGGAATACTTGAGCTGGGATAGTCCTGTGATCTTAGTTTCTGCAAGTACAGCATATGAAACACTAATCTGGGAATTTTTCAGGTTTCTTACCTTTTCAATAGCTTGAGCTGTAGAACTTAATTTTACCTTTCAGTGCTAAAACCAAATGCTTTGTAAGCAAAGCAAACACACCCAGCTGTATGGAATTCAGCCAGTGGCCTCTGTGTCTGGTATGCTTTTGTTCTGGTAGCCTGGCTCATTGTCTAAAATACTCCACACTTTCAGAAACACTTAAGAGAAAGCTGGATGTTGCTGGCAAGTCCCAACTCCTTACTTCCTTTCTGTATGTTAAAGCCGAGGCTCATTCTGACTTGCTCAGACTTTCCCCAGTTGGTGCAAGCTATTAAGAGTCGTAGGGCTTTCCCCAGAAGTCTTTTGTTTTGTCTTACCTCAATTTTATAATGGCATCCTTAAGAACAATGGGAGATGGTAATCACCTGCTAAATGTGGTTTGGGGTTTGACTGTATGGTGAAGCAGCTCTGAGGGAATGTAGTTGTGCATCTGAGGTTTGCATCTTCTATGAGGAGGTGTGCCTTGGGACTCATAACAAATTCAGTCACGATTCCTCTGGTTGAGGGATGTAGTATGGGAGATACCTGTACATAACAGAGGAGCTGAAAATGTTTGGCAGTGGCTTTAAAGCACCTTTCGTGGCTACTACTGAACCCCTTAGTGGGTGCTTCTATTGTGGTTTTGTTTTATACACCTGACATGCAGGCTGAGCTCCTTAATGTAAATGAAAACAAACCAATGCAACCTTCCACCGTTACTGGCAGAAAACAGATCTTTTTTTTTCTGTTGCTGAACATAGAGGTTTGGACAAGCACTTGGCAGCCTGGAAACTGTGTCTGATTCACTTAGTTTTGCCAAACTGGAACTCAAGTCCTGCAGGAAATGGCAGGGTTTTGAGCACATCGTCTTCGTCTCTGCCTTTCTATTTACACTACTGTTACTGGGAAGATTGAGACCTCTTTCTTGTCAGAGGCTCCTCAAAGACAGAATTTGGACTTTAATGCCCAAGATCTCACATTCTCCACAATTATAGTAAATGCAGAAAAATTTTTTTATTCCTCTTTCCACAATGCAGTGTTACTGACTTCTCTCTGTCGCAGGAGAACATCACTGGTAGAGCCTGGAAATTATTTTATCGCTCTTTCCTTCAAGTCAGATCTTTAACAAAAAAAAAAAAAGCGCCACTCTTTTCCTTCTTAAAAAAAGAAAAAAAAAAGAAAAAAGAGAGGAGAGAGAAATGTTTTCCATATTAGTGATAAATGTTTCCAAAGCCCAGTTAAAAAGTTCCAGTTTTAATGCTTAGGGGACAGACTTTTTAGCAGGGCCTGTAGCGGTAGGACAAGGGGTAATGGTTTTAAACTAAAAAAGGGCAGATTTCGATATCAGGAAAAAATTTTTCACAGTGAGGGTGGTAAAGCACTGGAACAGGTTATCCAGAGAGGTGGTAGATGCCCCATCCCTGGAAACATTCAAGGTCAGGTTGGATGAGGCTATGAGCAATCTGATCTAGTTGAAGATGTCCCTGCTCACTGCAGGGGGACTGGGCTAGATGACCTTTAAATGTCCCTTCCAACCCAAAGATTTTATGATTCTATGATTCCTGTCTTTTTTCCTAATTTCTGCTCGTCAGACGTTGTATTGCTGTGGTTTATAAATATTTTTAGGTCCCAAGATACCTCTGCTCTTTATGCCAACCAAGGCTTTGTGGACCAGATACTGTGGTCTGATGATCTGTAATCAAATTTCAATTCCATTCAAGTTATTTTGAAGGTATGATTTGGTGTTATGATTATGTATGTAGCTCCTGAGCTAATTAGAACTAAGGATGCTGCTTTGTGTCTCTACCTCCATATAAAATACAGCAGAAGAGTCAAGGTCAAGGTGATAAAGGAGTCCTGCTGGAAAAGCATGTGTTGTATGAATCATCCTGTTGGCTATGCTATATTTATCTTTGTCACGCTTTGATTATCATACCTTTTCATCACATGGAGAACATGTCCTGTGTCTTGTTCACTTACAAGTGAAATCCCCAGTGTCTGAATGTGGAGCATACAGAACATCTCTTAGCTAGTACAGATTCCTGTCTCACTGAAGCAGAACTGAACCATGTCTATCAAGCAGCTTCCAGAAATGGATAGCAAACAAGTGAGCCAATATGTACCTTTCAGGGCCAGACTTTTGGGAATTTTGTTTTATTGTTATGAATAACTATGAATGACCTGATGACTTTTTTCTTCCCTCTTGATGAGGTACTAGCAGGCTCTGTGCGTCTCAAATATAGTTGTGTCTGGAGAAAGATTCACGTGGTCGTGGCGGTAATTGTTGTGCTGAGACTTAGGGGACTGCAAGCTTCAAAAAGGTGTCGTTCCCTTTGGAAGTTAGTTACTAGAATTTAAGCACTGCCTGCTGACCTTCTAAAAAACCTTGTATTTTAATGGGCAGTAATATAGAGTGTGCATGTAAAATATGTTGGAGAAAAACCCTTCTGTGATTCACACCTGTTTCAATTTTTACCATGCTGGAAGATAGTGGTATGGTGGAAGTGGAGGTTTTTCCCCAAACATTGTATCACCGATGCAATGAGGTATGGCCTGAGTCTGCTTTGGGTGGTGAGGTTGTATGAAATCACAATGAATTACTGGCGAGGCTGGCTAAAACCTCTGCAGATTCCAGTCTCGCACAGAACTGGGCTGTTTCGGTTAATACAAGATATGCATTGAAAAAACTACTCTCCTTGTTTTTTTACAGTGCCAATATTGGTCTAGTTGTTTTGCAGATGTAAACTAACCTTTCTCACTTTCTCTGTGGAGTACTACCATGGAGCCACGTGGCTACAAATGTTTGATGGGTGGCAGTGTTTACACACTGTCCACTACCACTTGCCTTTTGGCTGAATAAACTTTGCTACAGTAGGTGAAAAGAATGCTGAATTTTGGGGCAAACAGGACATCAGCAACAGTGGGATGCAGAATATTTTGGATTTGTTCAAGTCTGTGGTTTGTGATTAAAACATGGTGAGTTTTACACAGTATGAAAACCTAGGAAATGCTGCAGAAGGTTCCTATCAGCTCCTTAGTAATGTTTTGTTTCTTAAAATTTGCTGGCTTTGCAAAGACCCTGAAAGGCCAAGAGTCTTTATGCATCAGAATGCTTTATCATTGCAGAGCGTGGCCGTGGTTGGGTTGCACCTCACCTGCACAGTGATTTGAACTCTCTTGTACAGGAACGTTGTTTTGTGCAGTCCTGCATTGCATGCGCTTATGCTGTGGCACATGTATTTATTTTATTCTTCTCTTCTCTCAATTTATTGGGCAGGATGGAATTGAATCGCTAGTTGAACAGCTGCACAGAGTGACTAATACCACTTTTCAGCCATGGAGACTCCTCACTCTTTCCCATTTTGATGCAGATCTCTTTTGGCGTCTCACAAGGTGGGATTAGCACGGGTCATGTAAGCCAGGAGGCTCTCTTCACCATCCCTCTCCTTGTCTTTGCAACTGTTTTTTTTTTATTTCTCTTACTGTTAACTTACTGAATACCTCAGTCTTGTGCTGGTTTGAATGCCTCCATTGTCCAGACATGCTGCCAGCAGCAGCAAGTCTGTGGCTCTCTGTGTGGTGCTTCAGGTCCCCATGAATCTAGCTAATAACTTAATAGCTTCTCATATCCACTGAGCTCACTCTGAAAAGTGCTTTGTTTTGAGTTGCGGAGGACACAGATGGCAGCATGCTATTTATCTTCAGGCTGTCACATTGCTAGCTGTTCTCAAAATGGGGTGCCTTCAGAGACTGGTGTTCACTGAGGTCTGTAGCTTTAAAGAGCCTTTTCCCAAATAGGATTTGATACAATGGAGAAGCAAGAAACAGCATCTGCACTTACAATGATGGCTCAGAGGCATTAATGCTTTTCTCTGGCACACACAAATGCTCTGTCAATACATGAGCACGGCAGCCGGTGGATATTATCTTCTCAATTTGATCTCCCTTGCTTCCCAGTTGTGGGGAGGATGGGAAGCAGTGTGCAATACCTTTTTGCATTTGATCTGTCTGCTCCCTGAATGCAGCTGGCCCAGTAGAGTTAAAACCAGCACATATTTGTGGTTAAAATTGGGCACAAACTTAGCTTACAGTCAAGGCTATAAAACCCAGGTTCTGACAAGAACTGCTACTCCCAGAAGGCAGGGGAGGGGGGAGGAGAGGGAAGGAGGGTATAACTCAACTATCCAGTAATCAGAGAGATTTTCTCTTTTGGCCTTTTCACATACTGTGTCACCAAAAGAGCTCTTGGGTAGCCCCCTCATCGCCAGCCTACTACTCTGGATGACTGAACAGCCTGCAGCACTAGCTGATCTTTTCCTTGGTAAGACATTTTTATTCCAGAGGCACTGAGATGGAGACTGATAAGTAATTGCTTTATTTTTCCTTAAGTATTAAGAAAATCTGAAGCTGGAAAACACAGGGATGGATTTTTCACACAGATCTCTGACTCTGCTCACGTCTTTGATATCATTGGTGAACTTGGACAACATTGGTAAGCAACTATACACAGGTGTATTTTTCCAAATTTCTGTGGAGCCACTCAGAGAGTAGGTGGAGAAAGATGTGCTGAAGCATCAGGCTTTAGGCTGAGTCACACCTGTCACAGTGTAATTTGAAAAACCCAGCACTGATGTACCAGGGTGGAGTTTGGAAATTGGAGCTTTTGGTTGCAGTTACATCGCTGTTGTCTCGCATAATAAGGAGTCTCTCCTCACACATAACCTCTTCAGGGCTTCACTGCAGTCTCTCTCCCTCTGCACTGAATGGAGCTGTGCCAGCCTGAACACGCTTCCCCATCAGAGTGCTGCTTTTAGGTAGCTGCTGTCAGGATATGCTCAAAGTTGTCCATCAACATTATGACATGTCCCCAAAAGCTTTACAGAAAGTCTGAGTTCCCAAAACTTGTCAGGATTCTTGTATGCTCCTTCTAACTCTTAACCTTGACCTTTTATCTGTCATTTAATGAAGAAACAGCCAGATACAAAAGAAGCACCTGGCAATTGTAATAGACAGGCAGTGATGAGAGCCTGTGTTGGCCCTTCTCTGAGACAGTGCACAGCCTGGAAGACAGTACAATCTTTACTGCTGTGTGCAAGCAACCCAGGGTGTGATGCTGGGTTTTCTTACTAGAGCAGTACTATCTCTGGAGTGTAGAAAGCCTCTTACATTGCACCTTCTGGTAATTATCCCATATCTCTTTTGTGTGTCTTCTCAGGGAAGGATGCCACAGACGCCTCCCTTTGCAGCTATGTTTGACAGCAGCAGCTACAACAGGAACCTGTATCAGCCAAAAGAGGACAGCTGTGAAGGGCTCTATTACCATGACAACAACCTCCTGTCGGGGTCTCTGGAAGCTCTGATCCAGCACTTGGTACCCAATGTAGATTACTATCCTGACGTAAGTCTATACACTCAGCTAACTATATGGCTAGGCCTGATGCATCTCGTAAAGGGGAACTTTCACATATGCAGCGAAAGCAGAATGTGTCACATCAGATTGCTAAGGAACAGGCTCAAGTGACTGATCAGCAACAGTAGGATAAACATGTGCGTCGTGTGAGTGCAGCATATGGTAACTCACCTAACCTAGGAAATCTAATTCTTTATTAGTCCTGTTGTGAGGCATGCAACCCTGGTGACTCATTTATAAAGTAAGTACCTACTGTGGCTTACTGTTTGGATTGTATGTGCCATTGACCCTTAAAAATCTGTCAGGCAAGGTGAGAAGAAAGGCATGACCACCGGTGTGACAGGATGAATGTATTTAGTTTAAAAACAGTGTTCAATGTGTGTTTCCCATTGCTCAGCTGAGGTCCATATGTATTTTGCAATTAGCAACTGAAGTTTTGAACTAGTACCACACTCTTCAGAATCAGCAGAGGCTGGACATGACAACAGGACATTTGTCATCTGAGAATTTTTGGCCTGTCTGGATGCATCCATGCATTGAGATATTTTATATCATTCTTAGAAAAGAAGAATGATATCAAAAGGTCAGGGGGGCAGTTGGGGATGACTGAGGAATGATGAAGC
>NW_010511036.1:10470-20043 GCF_000687285.1 Phaethon lepturus | reverse complement strand
CCTGCTGAAGACATAATTCCTGTTATATTCAGCCTCTGTTATTGTCATAGATCTATTCACATTTCCAAGACAGGATCTTTTTTAACTTGGGTCAGAGTTAACAGCAGCACATGACCGTGCTTAAGCTAGTGCTTATCTATTAATGCTTAATGTAAAATTTAAACATGTAGCAATTTAGATAACAATTGATCAAACATGATGATTTATTCCAAGTCCCTAGAACCAGAACATTGTAGAATCTTTCTTGTGGGTGCCATAGATACTTAACTACTGGCGATGTGGGGAGTGGAGTGGATATTTTGAATATGCATCTCACAATGAGTTCAAATCATGGTATATGGAAAATTAAAGCAAGATAAAGTCCCTCTTCTTGTAACCTTAGCATGAGTTACTAATTTTTATTCTGTAAAATTAAGCTATGTAGTTCCCTTTCACCCAGGAGACAAGCAATGCTATGAAAAACGAACAGTATTTGGGGATTCTTAAAGGAAGTACAAGGTCATAATGTGCAGTTTACTAAGGTCAGACAGGCAAACATAGCATAGTAAAGATGGCGTATGTGGTGAAATTGAGTCAGCTCAACAATCTGGTCAACTGGCATCTCTTTTTGTTCTTTTTCTGAAGACTTTACTTTTACTAGCATTGTGGAAGCAGTTAAGATTTCTGTTGGTATTCTAAGTAGCTTGAACTTGCAACATGAACTCTGTTCCATTGTCAGGCTAGAAAGAGTTATGTAATCTGGAAATGGCTCTCACAAAGGTTTACTGTAGAGCAAGAGAAGGTGAGTTGAAATTTTCAGGTACTGAGTTTATAATAAAGCTGTGTGCAACAGGAGAGCTAAACCAGCCCTGCCTTGCCTTGCCTTGGTTAAATCTTGCATAGCTTGGCTTAAACACAAATTTATAATGCTGAATCTGAAGCAATGACAAATGCTTACTACTGTGGGAATAGCTCTTGGCACAGCCACATGCAGAGTTTTCTTCTGCAGATAATAAAGTATTAGGAACCAATTTGTCAGGAATGCATTTTGAGAAAATACAAAAGTGGTGGTAATTTATCCCTCTCTCTGTCTTCCTCTTGTTTGCAGAGGACATACATCTTCACCTTCCTTCTCAGTTCACGCCTGTTCATGCATCCATATGAGCTCATGGCCAAAGTCTGCCATCTGTGCGTTGAGCAGCAGAGACTAATTGAGCCTGGCCTGGACAAAGTAAGATCCCTCAGTCTCAAGGTCTCTGTTAGTTCCAGTCAAATGTCTCTACCCTGCCCACAGCAAAATATTCCTACTCAAGAGAGTCCTCAATAGGATTAAACAGATTGAAAGCCTGATACAAGCAACTAGAATTTGACCCCTTATTTACTGACATTCATGGAAAATTTCCACACTGCTCAGCCTGTACTCCATGAAGACTGTTGCTGCTGCTGCACTGTTCATAGTTAGTGATAAATAATGAAATACTAATAAATGTCTTGCACTGAGACACTCCTGATAATGAGGGGAATCATTCTAAGATTTCCACCTACCTGGGTCCTAATTTCCAGGTCAGTTAAGACAATAAGAGTCTTTTCATCAGCTTCAGTGGGTATTGCTCTAGCCTGCAATCCAATGCTGAATTAAATTAAGCTTAAAAATTTAACTGGCCTTCACACCCTTATGCTCCACAGTATCCTACAGAAGGGAATTCTATTTCCTTTGGGTTAGATATGTGCTGTATTGCTGTTACAGGTAACATTCCTCCTTACTGTTTTTAAATAGAACTGGATACGAAAAATTGCACCCAAAATCCTACAGTTGTTGACTGAATGGACAGAGACATTTCCTTATGATTTCCGAGATGAAAGAATGATGAGGAACTTAAAGGAGTTGGCACAAAGAATATCCAGTGGTGATGAGGTAAGTTGTCTGTGCATAAAGTTACTGGATAAAAAGGCATTGCTTTAATACTTTGATATTGCAGGTTTGTTGTATTGATAACATGGCATGGCTCTGGGTGGCTAAGCTAACTTATTATGAAGGTGCTGGTAGGCAAAAAGTTCTGCCCAGTACCTAGGCCTAGGAAGAAACAACACAGCGTAAGCAGATCCTTTTCAAAGCACAGGCAAGGTTCACTCCATCCCTAAACCCATAATTGCAATAATTGCATATTGTGCAGACAGACACAACTTGGTAGGTGTTAGTATTTTTCATTTTAGTGATTCTGCTTGGAAGAAGCTGGGTAAGGCACTGGGAAGCCTTGCATATCTGAGAAATCCCTACTGATATTGATAATTTCTTCAATTTGTGTAAGTAACATGTGTTGGGATTGGGCCTCTGATCTGTAGGTGAGTGGAAGACTTATAGCAAGTTTGGGAAAAAGTTTCTAAAAAGAAAACAGGACCAGGAAGAATTGTCTTGAGCTTAAAGCATCAGATATGGACTCAGAGGAAGTCTGTCATGTTCCTTCCTCTGGATGGAGCACACGAGGAAATCACATGACCTTTTTCTAAGTCCCAGTTCTCAGGTGGAAGTTTGACAGAGGCAGTATGAAATATTTTGATGCTTAACAGATGCTTGTCTTGTAAGTACTGAAATAATCTCAAGCCAAAAGCCAAGGCTTAAATTTACTTAGTGGAAAGGCAGTTAACAGGGTTTCAATACGCAGATCACGTGTAGCTGGCGTAATACTAAGATTATAAAAGACACTGGAAAGGCATTTGGAAGAACTATAAATGCAAAGAGCAATTGCTAAATGGCATTGTGTTTCTAGTGTCCCTCAGAGGCTGGTGTTCCTTATGTAAGCTTTATATATGATTTTTTAATGATTATATGGACGAGGCAGCAAATGGCATATTAACAAGTGTGTAGGTAAGCTTTACTGGGAGGAGTTGCAAGTGCTGCCAAAGGGCTGGAAGGATCTTGAGAGACTGTAAACAAGGATGGAAGAGAACAAACCTAAGCTGAATTTGAAAGTTGAAACACATTTTGATGTTATGAAAGCGGGGAGGGACAGAAGAAGATGAGACAAGAGAGTGAGATACAGTATGGAATACAAATTAAAAAGATACCAAGTTTGATGGGCAAGCTTAGAGTTGCTGCAAGATAGCTAAAGGGGGCCTTGGACTGTGGAGAGGCAATAGGTTTGCCTTCACTGTGGGGGTGCCAGGTGGCACCTTTCACTGTACAGTGCTCCTGCACTGTTGCTTTGTTTCTGGGTACTCTTAATAGAAAGATAGGGAACTGAAGTTCAGTTCAAGGAAAAGTAGTAAGATTGAGTAGTCACACCCACTGGCACAAAAAGAGAGAGCGAGCTGTTTAGCGTGGGGGAAGTTGAGCTGGTGGATGCAGAAGTGAAATGGCAACAAGTGAAGCGTTGTGTACAATGAAGTTTCTGGCAATACAGACAGTTTAAACAGTGACATCATCTATTGAGGGGAAAGGCAGACATACCAACTGCTGGAAAATGAGCACTAGGGAGCAATCGTACTCTGGCAGCAGGCTGTATATCTTTTCTAGCTTTGAGCATTTTTTGACTTTGAGGCTTCCTTTAGTAAGACAAAGGGAAAGCAAGTGGTGCAGTAAATTGACTTGTGTTATTCTGTGCTGATTGGAACAGTAAATGGCAACTTCCTTGACCTTGCTTTTCTATAGATTGCTTGGATTTGTGAGAGTCATCACCTTGAAGCATACAAAAGAAGCAGTGGTTCCTATTCCTGTTCACCACAGCTCTTCTATTTGTAGCTTCTTATACTGCTTCCTGAATCATTGTGCTGTGCTCCTTGTGCTCCAGTACTGTTAAGAGCTAGCAGTAAGAGTCCAACTAAAACCATTCACCATGCTAACATATTGCTGCATCAAAAAAAGGTCTTTGGAAAAGCTTTGGTGGGTTTATTTTCTGCCGACCCTTTTAATTCCATTTCTTCCACTTTTTCCTTCTCTATGTCCTGAGATGTCATCATGCTCATGAGATATTTCTAGATTGTTCTGGTCCCTTTTACCACTTAACTGACCTTTGTTTGAATTTATATCTTTTGGAACCTTTCCCATCAGCCGTTGCCTCCCATTTCCTGATTAGTTCCATATAAACATTTATTACTGGCTTTTTCTGTGAAACATTGATGAGTGTATGCAGTCACACCAAAGCCACATCCTGTATCCTGATGTCTTTTCATATGCAGCCCAACATTGCACTGACTTCTCTTCCCCCCACTATGATATATAGTGAGATTGACTGTGGAAATACATTTAACATATGATATTCCACATCTAGCATGTAGTAAAGTACTTCTAGTCACTATCCATACGGGACAGACACAAAGGGGTGACCTTGAAGTGAAGTGTCCCATCACTTTCTCCCATACTGTCCAATCCTCAGAGGTTTTTAAATATAAATAAATATTGGCACTGTCAGTGTAAATATAGAACAAAAAATGAGACTGTGGGATAAATAAATGGAAAGGGTAAACTTAATTTAGAGGAAGACCATATGTTTAGGCTGAGTAGTAGCCCTACTACAATCAAATTAATATCTAATTAATAAAAGATATCCTGTGAGTTCATTGGTGTGTTGTTAAATATATATATATATATGATATTATAAAAATGCATAAGATTAAGTAATGGTCCAGCAGCAAATACCTGTTATGGGTGCAAAGTGCAGTACGTATTTATCCTTGCACAGAATGCCTCAAGGTCACTGCCTCTTTGCTCAAGAGGAGACGGGCTCAAAAGAGCAGAGGGATGTTTGCTTTGTGGGCTCAGGTACATCTGTGAGGTGTGAGAGAAAACTGAGATTTCTTTCTGCCTTTGTGCCGAGAGGGTTTTACCTCATCACTGGACAGAGGGATGTTTGTTGTGTTGAACTGCTGTTAGACTAGAAGTGGGCTAATTACCCTGATTTCTTGTTCTGGTTTGGAGCATATCTGTGCCAGTTTGCCATTTCACTGGGGTTTTCCAGCTACAGAAGCAGATTGACCAGAATTAGGTGGTTCAGCTTTGTATTTTCACCCATTTTCACCCTTATTTTGTTGTCAGTTCTGCGTTGACATGAACCACAAATTCAGGCAAGGTTTGTTTTTTTGCTTTGAAGCTTAACCCACTGATTATTACATGACTTCCATTAGTAACCAGAATTCATCCTGAGTATTTTAGATGTTTTTTCATTCTCAGTTGATTACCGGCTGGGCAAGAAATGCTTCATAAAGTTCTCTTACACGAGAAAGAATTACATTTCAAAGAATTTGGAAGGAAATGGGTCAGTGAAGCAAGTCTTTATGTGTGTCACCTAACACCTGTTTATGGAAGTGCAGCACTTGAAGTAATGCTTCTGTGTCTTCCTGAGGAAAATGTAGATCTTTTTCTTTAAAAACTTGAGATCCCCCTGTTCTCTCACCACCCACCCCGGTAAAAATTATGCTGTGTGGATTTGTCTAGAACATCAAAATATATGTAAGCAGAAAGCAATTATTTGCCATGTAACAAGACAAATTCAGCCATAGTTGAACACAACTGACTTCAAGAATGAATCTGACGCAAGATAGTGCTGTTGCATTTGAGTAAATTTGGAAATCATATAAATGGTAGCTTTGGAGGGGATGAGAAAGAATACAGAAAACATTCCTGCCTTGGACTGATCACACTATACTGTGCTGCCAATATAGGATTATCAGCAAAATGATGCTCGTTTTTTCAGCCGCTTAGGTTTTCCTTTAATGGCATGGTATCTGGAATTTGAAAGAGTAACCACCTTGGGGTTATTTACACAGATGTATCTACTTAAGAATCGAGTCTTGTTCCTACTTAAATTTGTCACTCCTGTTAACTTAAACTGTCACATGGAAAGGCCTGCGAGGTGAAAGAAAAGAGAGACTATTTTATTATCTCCTTTTTCTCAGATTTACTGCAAGTTTTAACTCTGAATTCAGTGAAAACTGGTCTTGATTTACTGAATTTACTGAATTAGATTGTGCATTACTTTTCTGCCATTCCTTGAGCTAACCAGGTCACTGTTGAATCTGTGACACAATCAGTGTTTAAATTCTTGCTGGATTCCTTTTGGTCTGATGAAATGCCAATATTCAAAACTCACATAGTAGATCATATCCTAAGTTGACAACAAATACAGGTATCAGCATCAATCTGTTTTGGTGTCATGCAGACTTTAATACTATCTTCTCACATTTTGAAAATGTCTCCTGATTGTTTCATGTCATGACAGATGTATCGGAAGAACGTACAGCAGCTTCTTCAGAACCTGATTCGGAAGCTCGCCACTGTTAGCCAGTATGAGGAAGTACTCACAAAAATTAATGCCACATCCACAGATCGCCTTATGGTTCTAAAGACCAAGCCCCAGTCCATCCAGAAGGACATAATCACCGTCTGCAATGATCCCTGCGTGTTAGCTCAGCAGCTGACACACATAGAGCTTGTGAGTTATTATACTTCAAGTATGATTTAGTCCTTCCCCTCTTTTTGAAATGCAGGTTAACACAGGATATGACTTGGCTGCTTGTGTGCTTTATTTAGGAGAGACTCAATTATATTGGACCAGAAGAATTTGTCCAGGCGTTTGTGCAAAAGGATCCTTTGGATAATGACAAGGTAATTGGAGCTGATCTGGAGCAGCTCTGAAAAGCAGCATTTCACATACTGGAGCTCAGGTGCCCCATGAGCTGGAAGTGAGTTCCAGCAACAAATGAGCACCAACAGAAATGACCTTTATTGTGAAAATGCTTTAGTATTCCTCTTTAAAACATTGTTGATGCTTTTTCTTTCTGGAGGGCAACTCCTGGAGCTCCAGAACTCAGCCAACAAATTGACTTAAATTAACACATTTGCTGTTTTTTCTGATTTGATCTAAGGGAGAACTGTGAATGTTTTCTCCAGGCCACCTATGTGGTCTATAGCTGGAAAAAGCTGAGTTTAACTTTGGCTTTTGTGTTACTCATTTTCAACAATGTTCTTCCTTTTAGTAAACTCTTTGCAGCAAACTGGCAAGTTGGGCAATTTGCAGGCAGAGCACACCACAAAAAGGGAGCAGTAAGCTCTAGATCCATGTGAGATGAAGGGAAAAGATGCAGTGTTTTTAGCCAACCATGCTAGAGTTGTCATCTCCTGGAGTGCTGCTTTCAAGATGACTTATGATCTGTAAATAAACTATATCAAAGTCAGGCAGTTAAAACTTGAATTACTGTCCTTCCTAAAACTGACAAACAGAATAGAATGACTCAAGTTTGATGTTCAGTCACACAGTCTCTGAAAATTATTTTGTAGGTAGACATCACTAAAACTGCTGTCTATGCCTTTTTAGGCAATCCTCAGATGTGTGGGAATCGTTCCAAGGCACTACAGCACAACAAATAGCACTGGTTAGGACAGGGAGAATCCAATCAAAATGGTAGAGCTGATCTCCCAAAGTTAGGATGCAGTATGTTAATTTGGTGTCAACAACTGAACATAATGTGCCAGTGGAGTGGGCTGGCCTCTGTTTTCCTTCTGTGCTTGCAGAGAGCATAATGTCTCTACTATATCAATGGGACAGGAGTGAGGACTGAAACAGTGCTCATATTCAAGGAAGCTTTAAGCAGATACTTAGCTTTGATTGTTTGCATAAGTCTGTCCTAAATCCTTAAAGGATCCCGGTAGGACTTACAGCAGGTGATGCATTCCACATGCCTGCTTGAGTGCTTTACTGAGCCAAGAGCTCAGGAAGAAGTTACACATGCTCAAATACTATCACTGCTGCTTTCACTCTAAGCTTTTGTCACTTTGCGTAATTGAGTTATTTCTGGTTACTTGACAGTGTTTGGGGATGGCAAGGCAAAAAGCCAAAAGTTTTATTTCAGAGAAAATATTAAGAATACACTAAAAGTTGCTATTTTTCTTCGATCTGCAGAGCTGCTACAGTGATCAAAAGAAGACCCGGAATCTGGAAGCCTATGTGGAATGGTTTAACAGGCTCAGTTACTTGGTTGCAACAGAAATCTGTATGGTGAGCAAGGACTTTTTCTGCTAAAAGGTTTTTTTCAGTCTAGTTGTCAAAAACTGTGAAGCCTTTTCAGGTTTGGTGCCCCTTCAGTGTGACCTTTGACTTTTCATTCTCAGCTCTATACTTTTTCCCATGTGGATGAAGTCAGTGCAGGACTGAAGAGGAGTAAGTTCTGTGTTTTCAGCATCATACTTGTGCCTCAGCCTTGTTCATGTGGCACAGTAGTGATGTTATGCTGGATTAGCCCTTCTTGGCACAGGAGTGTGTCTGGCCTGCCGTTCTCTCCTGTGAATGCCCCTTGTGAATGGAGGCATCTTTTCTCTCCTCTGTGCTGACCCCCTTCTCTGCTTTACTGTTTTTTGTACCCCTCTGTTGGATGCGGGCAGAAACATAATGACAAAGGATGAGGAAAAGGCTGAGGTACTTAATGCCTTCTTTGCCTCAGTCTTTAAATAGCAAGACTAGTTGTTCTCTAGGTACCCAGCCCCTTGAGCTGGAAGACAGGGATGGGGAGCAGAATGAAGCCCCCATAATCCAAGGGAAAATGATTAGCAACCTGCTACACCACTTAGACACACAAAAGTCTATGGGTCCAGATAGGATCCACCCAAGGGTGCTCTGAGGGAGCTGGCAGAAGTGCTCACCAAGTCACTTTCAATCACTTACCAGCAGTTGTGACTAAGCAGAGAGGTCCCAGTTGACTGGAGGTTAGCAAATGTGACTCCCATCTACGAGAAGGGACAGAAGGGTGATCTGGGGAATTGTACCAGGCAAGATTATGGAGTAGTTCATCTTAAGAGTACTCACAAGGCAGAAGTGCTCACCAAGTCACTTTCAATCACTTACCAGCAGTTGTGACTAAGCAGAGAGGTCCCAGTTGACTGGAGGTTAGCAAATGTGACTCCCATCTACGAGAAGGGACAGAAGGGTGATCTGGGGAATTGTACCAGGCAAGATTATGGAGTAGTTCATCTTAAGAGTACTCACAAGGCACATACAGGACAACCAGGTGATCAGGCCCAGTCAGCAGGGGTTTATGAAAGGCAGGTTCTGCTTGACCAACCTGATCTCCTTCTATGACAAGGTGACTTGCTTAGTGGATGAAGGAAAGGCTGTGAATGTTGCCTACCTAGACTTTAGCAAAGCCTTTGACACTGTTTCCCACAGCATACTCTTGGAGAAACTGGCTGCTCATGGCTTGGATGGGTATTTTCTTTGCTTGGTAAAAAACTGACTGGATGGCCAGGCCCAAAGAGTTGCAGTGAATGGAGTTAAATCCAGTTGGCAGCCAGTCACAAGTGGTGTTCCCCAGGGCTCAGTTTTGGGGCCAGTCTTGTTTAATATCTTTATCAATGACCTGTATGAGGAGATTGACTGCACCCTCAGTAAGTTTGCAGACAACACCAAGTTGGGCGGGAATGTGATCTGCTCGAGGGTAGGAAGGGTTTTCAGAGGGATCTGGACAGGCTGGATCAATGGGTCAAGGCCAACTCTATCAGATTCAACAAGGCAAAGTGTGGGGTCCTGTACTTGGGTCACAAGAACCCCGTGGAATGCTACAGGCTTGGGAAAAAGTGGCTGGGGGGGGGACCCCGGGACACAGACC
>NW_010511036.1:0-10455 GCF_000687285.1 Phaethon lepturus | reverse complement strand
GAGAGCTGCCCGGTAGAAAAGGACCTTGGGGTTTTGGTCGACAGCTGGCTCAATACGAGTTGGCAGGGTGCCCAGGTGGCCAAGAAGGCCAACAGCATCCTGGCTTGTATCAGAAATAGTGTGGCCAGCAGGACTAGGGAAGTGACCATTCCCCTGTACTTGGCAGTGAGACCGCACCTCGAACACTGTATTCAGTTTTGGGTCCCTCCCTACAAGAAGGATGTTGAGGTGCTGGAGCTTGGCCAGAGAAGGGCAATGAAGCTGGGGAAGGGTCTGGAGCACAAGTCTTATGAGGAGCAGCTGAGGGAACTGAGGTTATGTAGCTGGGAGAAGAGGAGGCTGAGGGGTGACCTTATAGTTCTCTACAACTGCCTGAAAGGAGGTTGTAGTGAGGTGGGTGTGGGTCTCTTCTCCCAAGTAACCAGCAATAGGATGAGAGGAAATGGCCTCAAATTGCACCAGGGGAAGTTTAGATTGGATATTAGGAAAAATTTCTGCACCGAAAGGGTTGCCAAGCTGCCCAAACAGACTGCCCAGGGAAATGGTTGAGTCACCGTCCCTGGAGCTATTTAAAAGATGTGTAGATGTGGTGCTTAGGGACATGGTTTTGTGGTGGACTTGGCAGTGTTAGGTTTATGGTTGGACTCAATGATCTTAAAGGTCTTTTCAAACCTAAATGATTCTATGATTCTTAGCAGACCCTCTTTACCTGTTGTCCTTGCTGTCTATTTGTCCAGTGTCTGGGTTGTCTTTGCTGTCCTGAGGGCTTTTGAGCACAATAGTGTGGCTTCTTCTACATGTAAAGCATAGTGTGAAGTTGTGGTACATATGGAAAAGACTTTTAACAGGGGTGGTGTTTCTTTTGGGGATGGGTCACAGTGTTCTGTTTCCTGCTAAGCATAACACTCCAAAGACATCTTTTGCAGCCTGTGAAGAAAAAGCACAGAGCAAGAGTGATAGAATATTTCATTGATGTGGCACGCGAATGTTTTAACATTGGCAACTTTAACTCCTTAATGGCTATTATTTGTAAGTATGTGTCCTGAGACATTTTGTCCCTGTTTGAATCTGGAAAAAGGAAGCACAGTGCTTTGTACGAAAGTCTGCTGCTTAGCATGCACAGCAATGTGAAGTTGGGAGGGGAAGTGGTGGAGAATTTTTCAATGTTATTGTAGTGTTATGTGTGTAAGAAATTATTTACTGCAATAGTGTAAATTAGAGAAAAACAAAGTTTTCATTGCAACTGTTCAGAGATCTAAATCCCCACCTTTTGAAACCAACTTTAGTGCTAAATTGGAATAGAAACTTTTCCTGTAATATGGAGGATTGATGTCTTCCATAGTTTCTATCACACTATAAATATCCTAGTGGTTTAAAAATTCCACCTCTTTTGTATCTGATAGGAAAATATCGGGAATATTTTTTTTATTTTAAATGTGAAAACTTCATAGAGATGTGTAGTTTTCAATGAAATATGTAAGAGGTGGTGTTGAGAAAACTCCTTTGCTCTTTTCTACTGTATGTTAATGTTTTATCAAAACCACATGAAATAATATCATGGCATTTTTTTAGAGCTTTCATTGTGTAAGAGATGTTGATTTTGTTTCCAAAGTTGTTTTTAACATTGGAATTTCAAGAAAATTATGAGTCTGATTTCTGAGTAGCTCTGTTGAAAATATTTATTATTGTTAATAGCTCCTTTGCTTTAGAAATACTTACTAGCCTTAGCTACTTGAAAGATTTTTTTTAAAAATACTCCAACAATTTCTCTCTTTTATATCAAGCTGGCATGAACATGAGTCCTGTGTCTCGGCTAAAGAAAACTTGGGCAAAAGTGAAGACAGCCAAATTTTATATTCTTGAGGTAAGTTTGGCTAATATTTCAACACAGGGCTGTTAACAGCATTTTACTTTTAACTGCTCTAAAATGCAAGTTTGGCTTCATTGTGACATGTTTAACTTAGTGTGTTTGTGCACTTAATAGAAATTCTAGAAGATGTAATAAGAATTGTTCGGCCAACTTGTGCTCTTTTGATTCAGAGGAAGAAAATTGAAGTTTTGTGTTTTGGATTTTTTTAATTCCCAAACCCACCTCCTAAGAATTATTAAAAAAATAAAAATAAAAATAAAAATGTAGGTAACCTCTTGAAAAGGACAAGTATTTGAGAGGGATGGTGTGGATTGACCTAATGCAGTTCTGCCTTTGAAAGTCAGGTTGAGCTGTACTGTGGCTGCCTTGCCCTTTCAGAGAAATTTGTCTTGAACTAATTGATTGCCGATTACCTTCAGGTAGTAGAGACCTTTGTCAAAGATCATGTAGGTGCAGCAGTGTATGAGTTTGTGATTTATCCAACAGATTGTTTACCAACAAGTTAAATATCCTGCTGTAAATGACAATCTGTTAATTCATGTTATTTATTAGTAAGAAAAAGAAAATGTAATGTTTTGTACTTCACACAAGCATGAAATGCTTACTAATATCACCAGGAGATTTGACTTGTGTTATGACAACAGATTAAAACTGGATAGCTCTAGCCACCTCACACTTTCTTCCCCCACCCTTGGGTGGGAAGTAGCCTTCCTTGTGTCAAGGGTGGCTGCACAGCTCAGGAAGTTGCTCTTAAGATTGCAGCCCTATTTCATTCGACCTTGTTATGCAGGCTGGACTTTGCTGGTTAAGGACACGCTTTGTGAGCCATGCAGTCATCCTAGTCATTGAGGTGCAACAGTCAGTCTTGGAGTAATGAGGTGAGGACACTAACAGCTTTAGGTGTCTGATCTTACTTCGCCATTGCAACTGAACCAGCTCTGAGAAACTTGCATACTAGGAAGAGCAGAATATTAGTGCGAAGACCCATTGTTGTCTCAGTTTCATGATTTTGGTTTTTGAATTAAAGCTGAGCTGCCTTCTTCGTGGAGAGAGAAAGAAGGTCCGTGAAGCCTGCCTTTGCTTTCCTGCCCCTGACTTGTTTTGGATCCCTTGTTGTGCTGAGTGAACATTTTTTAAAGCAAGGTTCTTTTCTGATCAAATAAACAGATAAAGAGATATTGCAGTCCTTTAAAAGGCTGTATTTGTGGTGCTATTCAGCAGGCCTTTTGCTTTTTAAAATAGTTGCTCAAGCAAAAAAGAATTGTGTGTGGTGATGACACTGGCTCATTATTTACATTTTTTCATGCTTTGTAGCATCAGATGGACCCTTCTAGCAACTTCTATAATTACCGAACTGCCCTACGTGGAGCCACTCAAAGGTCCTTGACAGCTCATAGCAACAGGGAGAAGGTGTGTTTACAAATGACTTGGCAGTGGGCAAAAATGAAATGTGTTTAAGTTGCACGGTAAGCTTTTGTCTGATTCTCAGCAACTCTACACCTGATGGGCTTTTAAAAAGAATAAAAAGCCTCAAAACTGAATCCTTCTTTACTGGCAATGTCTAAATACTACCTGTAAGCTACCCAGAAAGTAAATGGAATATTTGAGGAAACCAGGTGGCTCAATGAAAATTATCAACTTGCGGCTGCCAGTTCAGTTTGGTGCTGACTGAAAGCTGCAAAAGTTAAGTAATTGCTTTGATTATTTAAATAAAATAAGTACATAGCCTGAGCTCATTTCTTTTTTGGCAGAGAACTTTATCCCACAAACCAGTAATACAGATGGAAAGGTTAAGGATTGAAATGAGGTTGCTAGTAATTTGTTCTTATAGCTGCTACTTGTGCTCAATTTTAAGTGGTTTATGGTTTAGGGTGGAAAAGCTGTAAAACTTACTCAGAAAAGGTATTCTAAAACTCAAATCTAGACAGAGCTGCTGCCTAGACTCTGTGGAGTCCCCTTCCTGTGTACAGTCTTTAGATGAGTTTTAAATATACTCTGGAGTTTTTTAGTGGAAATAGTGCCATGAATCAGGCGTTTGTGTAACGCAGTGGGTTAAAATCCACCTTCCACATACAAAAGTGGCTATGAACTATGCATTAATAGAGATGGCAACTTTCTTTACTCTTTAAAATAAATTAGTTTTTGAGCAATAAACTGGATTTGGTCACACATTAATGCAGAATCTCAGTTGTAGTTCTTGTGGAAAGGAGCCAACTAGTTTCCCAGCCACTCCCCACTTAGAAGCAATTACTCATCGACTGCTTATAATATTAGGAGTTCATGCTGCACCTGATCTTGGTGCTTATAGAATAAACTACTAGGCAGGATGAAGCAAATCTATGTGCAGTCTGCTGGTCTATATTGTTGTTACACATATGTAAACAAAAACAGGGTGGGGCTTTTTGAGTCCTAAGGATCTGTTCACATATCATTCAAAGTACCAGAAGATTAAATGTAAAATGATTCTTTTCAGGGAAAGGTGAGTTTTAAGACTTCAAAGAAAGAACTTGCAGATACTGAAATGGTGCAGCGAAGCCTTCCAAGTGATGTTACATTTGTTTTATCCCCAGTTGCAACAAGGATGTCCAGCTGTGAAAATTTTTGTAGGATGCAAATTAAAATACAGTCATTTTAAGAATGTAAGAATGTTCTAGCATTCTCCAAATAAAAATACTTCGATTTTTTCAGTTGGCAGGAAATGCTTTGTTTTGAGCCAGTCAGTGCCAAGGTCCAATTTCTTGCATGAGCTCAGGGAATTGTAGTTTGAAAGCCATTTGTGCTGCTAGCCTCAAATTTTTCATGCTGTGCTTTAACATGCATCTCCCATCATTTACCAGGCAAGTCCCTGTCAAGAGGGAGAACTGTACTAAAAGATACCCTGCAGGAATTGCATGTAAGAAGTAGGCACCTCTGAGGTCTTATGTTCTGGAATCTCTAAGGAAGAATGAGAAAGTGAAAACAAGAGGAACATAACATTGAAATGAAATGAGTTAGGCATATTGTTGTTCTAAACACACCTCACAGGCACAGTTGACAAGCAATGGAGTGCCTTTGGTACTTTAATTGTGACCTTGAGGGAGCTACATGCGAAGAAGAGTTCAAGGTAATGGAAGCAGTTTGGCACAAAACTGGAAACAAAACTATAGGAATTAGCTTACCATTCAAGGGAGGACTTTCTTTCTAGAGAAATGTAATTTATTTTGAAATGTAGTGAATGCAAAATATCTGTGTAGTGAGAGAGATATCATGCAGATCTTAGTCCTTTGATACCTTGCTTGCCTTTTGTACCACCTGATTTCCTTCTGTTTTCCTCTATAGAGCATTATGTCTTGATTTAGGACCAGACTGAGAATATTGTTGTTCTTTCCTTAGATCGTAATACCTTTCTTCAGTCTCTTGATCAAAGATATTTACTTCCTCAATGAGGGTTGTGCCAGTCGTCTTCCAAATGGTCATGTCAATTTTGAAGTAAGTAGAGCACTGAGTGGGGTATTGATATGGGTCAGCCCCTTTAACAGAAAACTAAAGCAGTTCAGCTTCCACTGGATTCTGGGAGAGCAAAATTAGAGTGGAATTTGAGTGTATCTGTTACTTCTCAGAGGAGCTGGGAGATAGTCAGGAAAAAGCAGTTACATTGAAGGTGGAAGGTTTATAGAAACCCTTTCGATATTCACAATTTTTTAGTGGTGGAAAAAGATCTGAACTTTTTCCCAGTGCTCAAATTCATCTAAACATTTCAACTCAGAGGTTTGTTATACTTAATGACAAATTCATTCCAATTAGTATTTTAGAGCTTCTTTTTGAATTCCACATGTAAAAGGTGAGTTCATCCTTTGTCAAGATATATAGTATTTTCCTATATGTAAGTCATAGATTGCCTCTGAAGAAACATGTGATAGAGCAGCAGTGAAGGAGTTTTGAGTCCCTTATCTTTCAGTAGTTCTTCTGCCTCCAGTGTCATGCTTGTTATCTGACACTGTGGATTACCCAATGATTTGTTTTCCGGTGCTTTCAGCTTTCAAGAAGCCTGGGTCACTCATGCAAAATTACAGTACATTTCACTTGTAGTTGCTGGCCTGAATTAGCCTGGTTCTAAAGCTAGATTATGTGATGATCTGGAACGTCCTTTTACTCAAGGAATCCACAAGCACTTGAGGCATGTTAAACTTCAGTTGAACGAGTTTATCAATTAATGACATCAACAAACTACAGGAAGAATGTTTATTTTTTGGCATAAATTTCCAGTGAGAAAAATGAGCATTTCAGATTAACTAACTAAAATGGAACATCTGGAATTTGAAATGCCAGTATTAAACATCTAGAGACTTTTTATGTGAAAATTACTAAGTATTTTATTGCGAAACAAACAAGCACGGGCATCATCAAACTGAGAAGTTGGTCATAAGGAGTGTAATCATCTCCTTGAAAAGAAACTGAGTGCAGGTCATGATCTACTATTTATATTCGTAAATAACAACAATTTTACCAGGGTGGAGGAGTGGGAAGTCATCCTGGTTTGAAACAGAAATGCAAAAGTTAGAAGCTCAGTTGTTGAGTCAGATCATGTTCAATTCTAGCCAGGGAGATTCCAAGCCTTGGACTTGAAGCCAAGTTCTCGCTCTCTTTTTAAAAAATGTTCAGGGTAAATAGTACTGTTCAATATATAGCATTTATTCTGTTTTCTATGCTGACAGAAATTTTGGGAACTGGCAAAACAAGTCAGTGAATTTATGACATGGAAGCAAGTGGAATGTCCTTTTGAAAGGAATCGGAAAATTCTACAGTACTTGCTTACTGTCCCAGTCTTCAGTGATGATGGTAAGGAGCTCTGGACTTCCTGCGGGTCTGGTGTCACTGGCTACTGCTTAGTCTCTCTGCATGTTAAGGTGTTGCTTCCTCACAGTAAAGGAAGACTTAGTCCTGAGACATCTCTGTCTGGCAAGTAAAAATTGCTTCTCCCTTGAAAATGTGAGAGAGAATAAGATTTTTCTTTCTATGTGCACGTGGTGTGTGAGAATTGACATTATCTTTTTCTCTGAAATTGAATGAAAAAAAAATTATTTGGTATGTGGTCCACATAAATATAATCTGAAGTGTATTTATATCGACTTTCAGGATGCCTTACGGTAAAGGTTGCTGCTTGAGAAAGAAAATGGGGACTTTGCTATTTGCTTACAAAGCACCATGTCTCTGAGTTCAGTTTTTTTCTTTTGAGTGTTTTCTTCCACTCTTATGCTTTTGAGTTTTCACTAGTTGTTTTTTTCCTCCCTCAGGGTAGTTTTTGTTCTCATGCATTGTTTGTTAGTATTGTCTGGATGTAATTATAAGCAATGCTATACTTCCTAGTGGGATTCTGGAGCCCTAATCTGAGGGTTGGATAATACAAGCCTGCTTCATTTCACTTCAGTCCACTTTCCAGGAAGAGCAAATTTTAAAATGCCAGTAGGCCTAACATAATGTATTTGCTTCTAATTGTAGCACTTTACTTGGCTTCCTATGAGAGCGAAAGTCCTGAGAATCACATTGAAAAGGACAGATGGAAGACACTAAGGTTTGTTAAAACCTTAAACAGTTAAAATCAAATGGCGTGCTACGTGTTTCAACAGATGGGACACAGCATCAGTGTAAATCCCCCCTCCAGTCTGGGACTCTTGGAAAACGGAGAACAGTCAGTCTTTATCTTAAACCCTGTCCCATCCTCTCCCTTAGGGCATGGGAATTAGAATAAGTTATTTTCTATCTTAATTTCTTGTGTTATTCAGTGTAGGAAAAAATAACCTTCAAAGAAATCTCTACGTCCTCACAAGTACTATACAGAGCACTCTGGTTTCCAAGAGGACATTTCTGCAGCTATTGCATCTCTTTATGCACCTAGCCTTTCAGACAGGGATGAGGTTTGCACAAAGATCACTCTGGGACAAATGCATTCATGAAACCAGGTAACAATTTGGAGTCCAGGCTGGGAAAAACAAATTTAAGCAAAATCTTATTTTTGGCTTTTCTTGTACTGCTGGTTGAACATAATCATCAACTCTTTCATTTTACTAATTGTGGAAGGATACGTGAGCCATTATGGAAAAGTGTTTTAGCTCATGCTTTGCCAATCAGCTTTTTTTAAATGTTGAATTCATGGCAACAGAGAAAACTAACCAGGTGCATGGATGGAGATACAGAATTAAGCAGGTGCTTGAACGGTCTATTTTTTCACCCCTAGGCCATACCTCCACTTTAGTCTTAAAACTATTGATATCCCAAGAAACAGACCATTAGTCAGGTGTTCTTGTCACTGTTGCAGGCAGCTGGTACATTAACACCATGAATATAACATCCCAACTCTTCTGATCCACTCTGCACCACTGCAGAGAGACAACCGTACACCATAACACTAAGGATTCTCCTCAGTCTGTGTTGTTTTCTCCTGGAATCAAAATGGGATGTAACAATTCCATCTGATTAATCCCAGTTATTTTGGGGAGAGGACAGAAAGGGAGAGTTACATCAGTGCACAGACACTCTGCATTACACAGGGTGGCAAAGTGGACAGAAAAAACTCTGAGCTTGAAAATCTGTGGTAACATGAACCTCAGTTTCACAGGATCCTTATCCGAGGCACTCTGAAGCTGTCCGAGAAGATTATGGTGATCATGCTAATGATTGTCTGTATTTACATTTCCCTCTTCCTTTCAGGTCAGCACTTCTGGGCTGAGTCTAGTGCACAAGATGGCTGCTGTTTCTGCCATTGCTACGTTATGTGGATTACCAAGGGGCATAGCTTGGTTTATTCTTCTGTACACCAAGTGGCATTCAAAGTGATGAAAAATGTGCAGTCAGTTGTGATATTGTGTCAGCAAAGATGAAACAAGTTAACTCAAGAACAAACAGGCAGCTTCTCACATCTGACAGATGAGAGAAAATCACAGCCCACTTACAATACTTACAATCAAGTATTGGTTGAGGACAGTGCTGACAGAATCCTTCAAAGAGCTCAAGATGCCACCTGTGGATCATTTCTCACCTGGATGGAATATTTTTCCCCTTCCTTTTGCTGCAGATTGCTGCTACAAGGACTCTGAAGAGTTGGCAGTAGATTACAGAGGGGGAAAAAAGTCACCATTCCTTTCAGTGAAACCCAAAAGTCTGCACTGAAGAACTTCCATTCCTAATAAGCTGAATATAGCCAGGAACTTTGCCTGATCAAGATTGCTAAGAAGGGGAAGAACTGGACACAACAAATTGGCTGCTGGGGAGAGCTTCTCCCCACCACTGTAATGGTGGCTATGTTTTTTTTTTTCTTTTTCCATTATGTTTTTGGGTTGGCTGCTGGTAGGCAAACTCATTATTGTTCTAAGTTATTTTAAAAAATGTAACTTAATAAAAATCAAGGCTGTAATAGAAAACATGCCTGCTACAAATATATAGCAGCTATGTAGCTTGGACTATTTTATAATTTCTAGTGAGGTTTTTTTTCTTTCTTTCAGTTGTTTACAACTAACTACTACATACTACAGACATTCTTATTTTTACTATACTGTTTTGTTACTCTAATTTTCCATACTTGACCTTCTTATATTAGGTTGAATAAGCGGAGTTGACTTTTCTAGAATAGTCTTTGAGAAACTGCTGTACAAACTGCATTGAAATATGAAAGTATGTTTTTATTAAGTCATTTTTATAATTGCTTTTTTGAAAGGGTAACAATGGAGAACACAGTCCATTAAACTGAAATAGCAAGATGCCAAAAAGGAAAAAAGATCAGGCTTCTTCTCAACTACGGCTGTGAACAAAACAGTCTCCCTGTGTTTGCTTTATGGATTATGTTTATGACTGTGAAGTAGTTCACTGTGTTACACACCTAATAAGTTTGTAGTAGCTCTGAATACCTAGTCACTCTTAATCCTAGGAAGAACCCAATGGAAAAAAAAGAAACTGTAGTTGTGTATCACCCCGAATGCGAAATCATTAAGCAAAAGCACATACTTGGCAAAAAAAGGTATTTGCAATTATCCTGCCACTGTTATTTAAAAAAGAAAAGAAATAAGAATAAATATATATATATTTGTTGCACTGCTTCTCTTGACTTTTCAGGTAAGCCACTTTTTATGTTCTGTCCATGCCTTTTTAGGCAAGTATGTAATTTCTGAATCCTGTAAGAACATGTTGAAGTAACCTTCATTAATGGGGATACTGTACTTAACTACATCCTGTTTGCTGGAAGTCACCGAGTTATATATTCCATGAGTATCAGCACCAGGCCCTAGAGCCCTGATGGTAGAGGAGGATTCCTTTCCTCCTCTCTCATTCACTAAGTTAAAGTGAAGGAGAAGGAAGAGGTTAACTCTTTGAAAGGAGGATACTGCTTCTGCAGACTTAACTCCAAGCTTTCATCAACTGATGTCTTTTCCCATGTTCCCCTCTACATCCTTCCCCCATAGTTGAGGCTTATAGGCAGGACTTAGTTTAAGTAGAATTAAGTGGAAAATTATGTGTTCCTCTTCCACATCATCTGGAAGTAGAATCATATGATAATAGGCACATAAATGAGCTTCCATGATGTGATGTAGGCAATCCAGGAGACTCCTGGAGTG
>NW_010511035.1:69110-70383 GCF_000687285.1 Phaethon lepturus | reverse complement strand
GACTGCTGCTGCGGTGGGGCAGGAGGGGGCGGCGGCCGGTGCCCCGCGGCGGGCAGCCCCCCCCGCTGCAGCTCGAGTTCGTTCTCCCCCTTAGCAGAGCCGCTCCCTGCCCAGCAGCACCAAGGTGGGAGGGATGTACCTCATGCAGCCTTCCTAAAAAACAGGCTGTGGAACCCATTCTACCCTAAATGTCTCAGGGCCCAGAACAGCAAATATGTTTTCTATCAACAAACAGATACTTTTTTTTCATCATACAGTTACCTGTGTGCCGTACCTTTACATCCACTGACTGTCCCACTTCACATTTTTAGATGACTCCTCAAAATGCAGTTCAGATGGAGCTGTCTAGATTATTTAACTAGTTGTTTAAGCTCTGAAGACATTTGATCCCAGCTTCCAGTCTGGAGGGATCATCCTTTCCCCAAATACTGAAAATTTTCTGAGCTTTTGCTGAAGATTCACAGCAGTGCGTTTGCAGTAACAAAGTTCAAAGAAGAGCTTCCATCATACCTTTTCCTGCCCACCTGCCCTCCCTGCCTTATGCACACTCTAAGCTGTCTTGCTCTTTGTGAAAAGTCTCAGGTGAATGAAATCCCAGGGGATTGGGCAGCCCAGGTGGAGGTAATACTGACTGCCTAGTTTGCCAAATTAGTCTATAATAATTACATTCTTAAACTGGTCTGTTTTCATGGTTAATTTGGCTGGCAGAAAATGAAGAAGCTATCTTTGCAGCATATATGCACCATATGAATATAATTACTTGGAAGCACTGCAGACTCCAGAATTGAATGGTTTTGTTGGGGTTTTTTAATTTCTAATGAGCATGAGCAGGCTGTGCTGTTTGCAGTTGCCTTGGTAACTGAGATTAGACCTTTACCTGGCTCATTCTGTTACAAGGGGAGGAATACGCACTAATTCTGATGTTTGAGCTCTACCCTGAAGTATTTTATGGAGATAGGAAAGGTCAAAAAACATCTTTAAGCCTGCCCCTACTGCATGCATCAGAGAAAACGATCAAGCAATTGATCCCTTACACAGGAGAGCTGTGTATGACTGGAATAGAAAGGACCTGGTTCCCTCTGCTTTTGCACCTAATTGCAAATTCTGCCTGTGATGAGAGGCACTAGTACAGCATCGCGGGTGTCTGCACTGAGTCTGACTGGACTTTCAGAAGCAATTCTGAGCCCCGAGCGTGGGGATTGCAAAGTTTTTTCCATCCACACAAGCCAAGAGGTCTGCAGGACCCCACTGCGGGAACCCAGGCGTTCGTGGC
>NW_010511035.1:22656-69079 GCF_000687285.1 Phaethon lepturus | reverse complement strand
GCCCTCATTGCGGAACCGGGCTGACTCTGCAGAGCACCCAGAAATTTCAGCTAATGCAGACAACCTCTATCTACTGCCACAGTGTTGCTTCCTGCAGGGAACATATCTTCTCTGTGCAATTCCATGAACTGCTTGAAATTTTTAGATTACTTGTGTCCCAGTAGCCTTGGAGACTACATTCCTCCTACTGCTGCAAAAAAATTGTTGGAACCAAAGTTTAGTGGGCTTTGGAGCACGCTATGAGGCTGATTTATCCGGATGTTTGAAAAAGGGAGGAGATTTGAATGTGAAAATGGCACGGTACATCGGTACCTCCTAGGCGTGGTAAATAGGAAAGCAAGCCAATCCCTAATGGTGAGATGCATTATACCATACATGGCTTGTACAAGTACAGAAGAGAGGTACTAGACCATGCAGCGGAGGGATCACAACAAAATCCCACTTTTATCCATCTTTAGAAAAGATGGATAACCATTTTAAGAAATGTTAATTTAAATGTTACTTTGGCTTGTTCCTAACTTGGCAGGTTTGACTGAAATAAAGGCTAGAATATTATTAACTATAAATGTGCTGTTTTTTCCTTGTGGAAAAAAGTCAAAGAAAATCATTATGCAATAATTACGCCAGAATAGGTTATGCTGCTAGAACTCTAATGGTAAATGTGTTGACAAGTAGACACAGAGACCTTGAAGTTATTGCTGCCTCTTTCTGCCGCAGGATGTCTCGCAGAGGGTGTTCATAGATGAGGACTGACAATATGAAGTGGATTTAAAAATACTTAATTTTTTAAATGGTGGGAGGGGTGAACAGAGAGCCTGAGATTTTTCTTCTAATTCAATCCACAAGATTTCAATCTGCTACTTGAGAATAAAATCTCTTTTCTCTAAACAAGTCAAGAGACCTGTAACTCTGAAACATCCTTATCTGCAGCTGCTCCAAATTGCTTGATCTGTCACTTAACCTGGCATTTTTGTTAAGTGCCATTTTCCAGCTGTATCTGTAAAACTGTGATTGTGCTTTTCAAGTTATTTCAGTTGGAGAACTTGAGGACAGTCATACTGGATAACATGAAAAAAGACTTTTTTTTTTTCCCAGCAGGATGAATAGTATCCATGTATGACATAAATCCGCTGAGACACAAATTTTCATGTCAGAAAACCAAATGGGTGTCACTGCTCTCCTCTTCTTTTTCATACAGGCATGTGCAATGGAATTTTTGCTTAAAAGGGCCATTACTGAGCCTTGTGTTAACACATTTCAAAGCAAAAAAGGTTCTGTGCAGCAGAGTGGCACAGATGAATACATTGACAGTTGCCCAAGAAAATGAAGTGGCAGCAGCTCCGCTTGCCTTAAAGATTAGGCTGCTTGCAAGTTCACTTTCATTGCTCAGAAGCACCTTCTCCCTCTGGTCTTCTGCATCTGGAGAGCTTGAGAACTAAAAGGACAATTAGGGAGCACAGGTTTTATACAGAAAACAGAGCAAGGTCAGGAAAGCTGCTGTTGCCATTCTGTATCTTAGTTTCTCGTATATATGCAGTTTTCTGGTCTCTTTGGAGAAAACAGAAGGGTGTGTATTCTGAATAATCCCTAACGGTCATCAGTTTTCTGCAATGTGTTACCCAGAAACATTGCTGAAAACCCAACCTCTTTCCTTTAACTTTCTTCTCACCATGTTTGGGCTGCTGTCAGGCGAACGGTGGTGGGTGACTAAGGTATGACAGATTTCTTCAGAAAATCTTTCTTCCTTGGTAAGGTAGCAGATTGTCAGGAATTTAAGCTTGATACTCTGTTCTGAGCTCTGTTGCAAATCTGCCTAGGAGTTTCTCAGCAAGAGTCACACACTGCCAAGAACACTTGAAAACATGGCTTCAGTTACAGTTTTCTGATCTCCTGAAATGCTTGGTGGTGAGCTCTGCAGAAACCTTGATTCACCACAACCCATACAGCAGCCAGAGAAGCCCTGTGAGCTTCCCATGCAGCTCTGAGGCTGATCTGTAACATCTGGAGCTCATCCTTAGCACAGATGGCCAACCACGCCAAATGCTGTGGTGGTTTGATGAGAGAAACTCCTACTCCCCGGGTATTTAAACAAGAGCTCCTGTCCAGTCACATTTCCCAAGTGATCTAGGCAGGATTTGACCTCTACGGCTCTAGATGGCAAGTGCTAATGTAGTGATTTGTCTGGGAGTTTTCTCTTGCAGTGCCACTAGCAATCTTTTGTTCAAATGTGTTGCTTGGCTACAAGTCCTTCTTTCCATTTGAAAGCCCACATAAAAATCTAAAATGTTTAAACTGACTTTTTTGCCAGTGTTGGCTGCTGAAAGAATATATTGGTTTGCAATCAGGAGCCTGAAAATGAAAATATCCTATAATGCTTTGCATCCTTGCCACTTAGCCTGTTCAAGCACTTGTGCCATCCTTTAAATAAAACCTAATAATAAACCGCAGCTGCAATAATTGATGTAGAAAATCACACAGCATAGCTTTCTGTATTTATTGTTTATGTTTTTGTGGCACAGACACTGTTGGTTTTAGTGGACTTGATAGCAGTTCTTCCAAGTAAATGATGTAACATAACTGCATTATGACTTCTTGCTCTCCTTAACCTAACTCTTCAATCACAGGTTTTAAACATGTGCTCTCTTAAAAAACTGGTTCATTTCTGTCAGTAATATGGTGGGAAGTGAGGAGGCAAAGTACAGAATACACCAAGATGGCAGAGTCTGGCTTCTGCTTGACTAGCTAGGGTTGTTCAAGGAGCAAGGTAAAAGATTTCTGCCAGGAAATGACAAGAGTTGTACTGCTATAGTTTGAATAATTTATCCTACATGCCTGAGTGTGGCTGTGGTTCTTGTTTGCTGACAATCAAATAAGAGCTTAAAAAACCTCAAACTATTTATTCGGCACTTATTGAGGTGTGGGGTTAACTTCAGTTTTAATCCTTATCCTTATTACCAATTGTGTGGGAACAGCTCACCCCCCATAATGCAGCTTAGAAACCTTATGCTCCAAACTCCCTTTGGAGCTTTGGCATCTCAGAGGCACGTGCTCTGCTCTCTGCCAAAGGTAGACAGAACTGGCCTGCTTGGATCTCTCGCAGTCTTCTCTTGTCAGGCCTAGAGTCACCGATCCTCACTGCAGCACTGCAGAAATGTGTTACAATAGAAAATGATTCAACTTCAAAGCTTTCATGCAGAGCTTTCACATATCTGCTGTGGCTTTAATGAAAAATTCATAATCTTGATTTTGTTCACCATTTTTCGTCAGTTTTGTCAGACCTGAAGTCTACTCCAAGCTGATTCAGATCATATCTGATGCAAGTATACAGTTTCAGATTGGTTGTGTCCATTAACTGAGCTTTCCACTAAACTCATAATTAAAAATTTAGCGGTCTGCTTCAAAAAGGCTGGTTTTAGTTAAACATAATGAAAACATCATTGTCAAAGGAGTTGCATTAAAGATATTGTTGCAGCTAATTTCTGAATGAACACAAGTGTCAGTCTTTCCTGAATGTTAAATTTTGATTGAGTAAATCCTTGTATCCAACAAAACTGAATCATTCTACTACAGTTTAACTACTTTGTGTTGGAAATAATGTAGGTGTCCCAGTTCTGATGTGGTAGCTATTTGAAGACATTCCGTGGAGGCTGGCAGCCCTAAAACATGTATTGCACTGATAATTAAAAATAAGTGCACCCTTCCCATAATAAACTAGAGTCATACTGCAGTTTGGCTGCAGAAAAGTTCGTCCTTTAATCTGTACCTCTCTGGAACATGAATGAATTCTGCAATGCAGAGAGAAGGGTGCCTGATTTCTTCTCCTTTTTCTACTACCTTGCTCAATTTCAAGTGTCTCTGATAAAGAGTTACTTAAAAAGTTAAGTTACTTGAGTGAAAGACACTAGTTTTCAGGTCATGCTCACCTCTCCCGAATCACCTGTATTTGGCAATTTATATTGTTGGCTTTGTTGTTTGAAGCAAGGAGGGCAATATGAAATTGAGGAGATTTCTAAATATGTTCATCGGTGTCATCTCTGGTCAACCATAGTGCTACAGTAATAGTGGGTCATGCTGTTTTTCCTAGGTTTTCCTGATATTTAGGAAATTGTTAGTTATCCTTTGCTGGATATTTACACCTCCTAAATGTAGATACTGGATTTAAAGCACTGACCCATGTTGTGGTTTAGCATCCACACCTCCATCCCAGCTAAGACCAGGACAACCCGGTAGGCTTATTTCCTTAGGCAGTTTACATAATTAGAAGAGACAGGCTCCTTGTATTCTCTCAGATAAATTCTCTCAAATCAGCCTTTGCAGGACTCACCTGTCTTTTTAGCTAAAGGCAGACTAGAATCTGAGTATAGGTATTTCGGCTGTGAGTATCTCCCTGGAGTTATTACAGTCACAGACGAGAACTGCTATCCTTGTCAGACCTCTGGTCTGCATGTCTCTGAATTTCTTAAAGAAGTACCTGTGGTGCTTCTGTCTTTGGAGATACAGAGAACTTGAGACGACGAGGTCCTGAGCAAGCCTGCTCTAAATCTGGAGCTGGCCCTGCTCTTGTGTGGGGGGTTGGCTCTTTAGGGGTCCTGTCTAATCTAAATTATTCTGTGATTCTAAAGGCGACAGCTCAGGGCATAACCTCACAAGAGTTTCCTTTTAATCTCTCAATTCAGAACAGGTTCATCCCTTGAAGCAGGAAAATGAAGGAGAATCCATAAATCTTACATGTTTGCAAATGATACAACTATTAGTCTAATCTTGATAGCAAGAAATGTACTCCCAGTGTATCATACATTTTCCCCTATGAATCTCAGGGTTTTACTACTACTCTTCAAGCTCTAAGAATTCCTTGAAAGATAAGGTGCTGAGAAACCAGCAGAAATCACTTACAGCCTAGTTAGTCAGTAGGGAAAAGCATTCGGGAGCTGGGAAGGGTTTTATTTGCTCTACTGTCTAATGTGTTGCTCTCTTCAAAACGATGCTTGAACAGACCCGATGAAAAGAGCGTCATAGACTGCAGCACTAACTAGGTGAAGTGATCTGGATGGACTCTGAGGGCTTCTTTCCAGCCCGTATTGCTAGCATGGGTAATATGCTTGTCTCCTCAAATGAATAGCACAGTGTGGAGGAGGAAAACAGAACGGGAGCGTGTGCCCAGAGGATTGCCCGCTAAGTGCGGAGAGCATAGCTTCAAGTGTGTCTTGTTGAAAAGATCTGATTCAGTTGGCACTTGTTTCCAGCTTCTGCAGCATGTCTGGAAACAGAAAGCTACTGTGAGCCAAAGCACAGATACAGGCAGATAGGAACAGAGAGGGGAAAGTACCCGTCTGCTGGAGCTGTCAGAAGTGTGTGAGGTGCCCCAGGGGCTGTATAAATAAAGGAGCTGTCTGGGCGGGAGCTTTGAAAGCAAGCCAGATGGCTGCAGTTGCTTGCAAGAAGGTTGATATGCCAAATAACTTTTTAGATCTCCAATGTGTGAAAAAGGTTTTGCCCTTGACTTGAAAGTAACAGAGTTTGTCGCGCTGCCTGATACTTTTCTGGCTCTTTTTCTAGCTTTTTTCTTCCCAGACGGCAAGGTTTGCTATAACCATCCTGCAAACAGCTCATGAGGCACCCAGTGCTTAATCTGTGATCTGTCTAGCAATCCTGCCGCTGCGAATTGTCGGGATGCGGTGTTATTTAGATTGGCAGCAAATGCAGAGTTTAGAGAGTTTGTGTGTATCTGGCTGGATTCCAAATGGATAATTACATTCTGCCTACCTAAAATTCCCCTTATGGCTTTTCAAAATCCCTCGCTCAAAGCTGTTATTATAATGTCGCTATCTGCTCTTAATTGGTAACTACCTTCCACTCTACAGGCGGCTGCATTTCACTGACAAGCGAGGTGACCTGATATGTATTGTGTTGTCCCCATCATAAATTGCAAATCCATGTAAAAAAAATTTATTTTTCAGGCACCCCTCATCCCAGCTGCTCTCTCCCCAGAGATATATTTCTGCAAAGAGTACTTGTAAAGTACTCACCTCTGGTTTGCCTAGGAATATCTATTTTTCAGAGTTCTTCTGTCATACAGTTACTTTCTGCTGTTTTGTCAATGAGTCTTTGGTACCTTTATCTTGGTTTTTATAATTTTTTCACTACATGGAAGGCATCGCTGGCCTGTGTCCCCTGTGGTTAAAATGACCTGAAACTCAGTGATGAGAAGAGATTATTCCAGAGCTGGACACCCCCTGAGGAAGCTTCCTCACTTCCAGAATCTGGCCATAATGTTGAGTAATAACATCAGTTCAGGCATGAGGAGGCTGTACAGAAGTGGGCAGATCGGTAGCAGCACCTTCAGTATTCCAGGGGATTTTGTCAGCCCACTGGTTGGGCGCTCCCCATTATGCCCGAATCCCATTTCCAGGGTCATTTGAAAGCTGATGCTCAGAGTGCTTTTCACACAAAGCTCTGAAGTGGGTACTGCCAGGTGCGGGTATTGAAGGCTGAAATTATACATGTTCTCCTATATTTAACTGTAATTAAGCAGACACTTGAGTATCTGTTCATCTGTTTTGTGCTTTTTTAGGCTTGCCGCCATTCAGTAAACAAATCATTTAAACTTTACTCCTCACATAAGGTATATGCATGGAAGCGATGAAAAATGTTAAGCTGTGCAAGGAGACTTCACGTTATTGTTGCGGAAAATGTGTTTTGATGCCATTTCCATCCAGTCTCCCACAGCCTCCTCTAAAAAAGAAGGAAGGAAAAAAGTCTCTCAGTTTAGGAGAATATGTTGCTTACTGGCAAAGAAAAGATAGTGGAACAAAGCCTGTGGACCACATTGGAGAGTTGCAAACTTGTTCTCAGCTTTTGAAAACACCACCATAATGAGCCTCCCACTTAAAGAGCTGTAGTAAAAAATGAATCTGTAATGTTCCTGCTAATAACACCACATTTCAGTAACCTGGATAATAACCTCATAGTGTTCATGCTCTGCAGGCTTTGTAAAAACAAACAAGTAGTTGCTTGAGCCGCGCAGCCGCTAAAGCCTGGTTTGGGGGAGGAGTACGTCTCCTGGCTGTATCAGCCACAGCAGAATATCACGACTGCACTTGCACCGCGGCCCTTCGTTCGGGGGAGGCTACCTCGGGTGTCTCCATAGCCTGGCTTCTGGTTTTCACAAAAGTTGTGGGGTGTTAATGTTTTTGAATTTGAATTTAGTTGATTCAAAATCTCTTGCTGGGGAAGGAAAAGGGGAATGACGGACAGACTGATATCAAAACTGCGCATGCTTCCTTTTGCATTCAGGCTAAAAAGAAATATGTCTTGCCTAATCTTGCGAAGCTGAGCAGTAATGCTGGTTCTGTTCACTCCTATATGAGGAGTCCCTCTGCCCCTGGCCCCTTTACAATGCGGTTTGATTCAAAGGCACAATTGACTTTGCCTTATCAGTGGCAAATAGTGGAAGTCCAGGAAGATGCGCTGCCAGAAAAGAGGTGAGATCACTGCTGCATCTCACTTACTTTTGAAAAGCCATTCTGTTATGTTTAATATAACCTGAAATATTTTATGGGCACTTAAGTCATGCACTTGGCTCATGAATTGGTTCAGCTTCAGTTTGCGTGTGGTAAATAGTTCTTTTTTTCTTTAGACCAACTGCAAAAGACAGTGACGGTTCTCTCCCTGGCTCCTGACGCAGCAGTTCGTGTCAGTCACTTCCTATCTGCAAAACACACGTACAAATAACCACACGCAGGCTCCCATAGGCCTGCGATCTAGCTCTTTCAGCTCTGCGGTTAGAGCTGTGGTACAGCTTCTAAGCGATTTATTAATTTTTAAATGTGGAGGACTCCGCAAATCTCCCCCAACGATGCAACAGCTGCACTGAAGCCAGTTCAGCCACAGGTGAATAACCACCGGTCTGATCTTCCTGTGGTTCTTGTAACACTTGGACCATCTGGTTGGTTTTATGTTGCTAGCCTTAAAGCACATTCATGGGGTGGTAAATATTGTCACCATGCTACACATAGGGAAAGCTATCCATCAAGAAAGGAACAATGTACGTTCCGCTGCCCATTAAGTCAATATGTGTTACTGAGATCTGCATGTTGGTCCAGTGCTCATTATTGTCACCCTTTCACGCTTCATTCGGGTTTCAGGTTATGTTCGGATTTCTTTTTTTATTTCCTCACTTCTTTATCCTACTGCCCTCCTCAGGGCCATTGGACTTGTACTTGGCCATGGAGAGAAGTGTTGGTGCTCAACCTCCCACATTACTTATTTGCTCTCCAGGAGCGTGTTGCTGCCAGCAGGCAGTCCTGTGAACCAGATTACATGAGTTAATATTTTGCAGGACCTGTAATAACAAGGCTAGTAGAATTGGCCAAAATGGTGTATCTTCCATTTTGACCAGCAGGTGAAGCTGAGATTTATTGGATAGAAATACTGCCTTCCTGCCATTAATAAAACTGGAGGTTTTGGGTAGTGGTGCGCAGTTATTTCTCCATGTGAATTTATGAGGGCATTCGGGAGAGTCGTTTTTCTTCACCTGGTTTCCTTTTCCTTGGAGTGAATGATGGTTGCACTGCTGCTGACTGCAAGGCGAGCAGAGAGCAAACAGTTCATAAACGTGCCTGTGTCCAGGAGAGCTCTTCATGTGGACAGCCAAGTGCTCTAACAGAGGAAGCAGGCAGACAGGGTGGGCAGGTTGTAAAATAAATACATTGCTACTTAAAGTGTTGTCTTCACCCTGTGTATACCTCACTGGCTGCCTGATAGAGCCTGAGTGGAGATCTTTCCAGTAGAAGTATCCGTGAGCTTTTTCTTAGGCAGTTCTGCTGCTCATCTTCAATGTGCAGTGCCAGTCATCTACTGCCTCTGCGCCTGTTCTTCTGTTAACCCCTGCAGTGCTGCAGAGTGAAAAAAAAAATAGATCTGGGCTGTGAGCAACGAGTAAACTTATAAAAGACACGTATCTAATTCTACTTTCACTCTTACACACAGTGTAAAAGGAAAGTGTCTTACTATTTTTTGTTTGTTTCTTGAGACCATATACCTCAGAAAGGAAAATCATTTAGTGTCTATAGTTCAGGAAGGTCCCCTTCTAGGTTCATTAAGAAAAAATGAAAGATTTTACTAAATTTACATTCAAAAGCTAGGTCAGTAGAGAAGTGTCTTTTTTCTAATAAAATCTGTAGGATTGTTCCCTAGAGGCAACAAGACAAATGGAAATATCTGTTTGCACTCAAACATTCATTTGTTTCTAATCAATGGCACCAACCTACTGTAATGCTGCTACATACATAATTGGGGTAAAATAATGTGTTAATCTTTCTTTAAAAATGGGAGTGGCATGCAAAGCTAAAACATGTAAACATAGAAAAAAATATATAGGAAATAGAGCCCTGAATCCACACTCTCTGTCTGCTATTTGCCTTTGAAGTATTATGCCTCTTAAAAACACAGCCATGAATTTGCCAGGCTCTGTGACTTGTCAGTTAACCAGCTGATGTGGGTTAACCCAACATACTCCACGCATTTCTACACTTAACAGGCAATCGCTCTGTATCCCTGTCGATATGGTGAAATCCTGTTAGGATGGAGTGTAAGGCTGAGACACTTGTTCCTGAATTTTTGTCCTTGCTGTGACTCTAAACCATTTGCAAAATGGGTGGTTCATTTACATCATCAAATCTTTACAATGGCTACCTAGTTAATGATTGCAAAACAGACAGAGCGCTTTAAAATAACTGGTAAGCTATTTCTTGTCCTGTTCTTATCTTGATCAGAGCCAGAATCCATTGGATATGGCATCATTTAATATTTGAACACTCTGCCTGTTTATTGGAGCTGTCACTAGTTATCAGTGCAATTATGGACTTTTGGCTCTAATCCAGTAATGGGGTCTCAGGGGTTTCATTTGAACAGAGATAGCCAAAAGTGCTTCCCTGCTGCAAGGTTTGAGGGCAAAGCAGACTTGACTGTACATTGTGGCTCCTGTCAGAAGGCAATCTAGTCAAGGGAGCATGGATGGAGCCAAGATGTACTTAGCTATGTCCAGGGTCTGGGCAACCAAGGAACCATGTCTGCAAAATCCTCTTCCAGGTGTGATAAGGGTAAGTCCTTGGTGATTTGCTAGGGTTGTGCAAACCCTTTGTCATGCCTGTCCACTGAAAAATCATTAAAACACATTTCTTTTTGTAATATTAGCATCTGTGCTCCTATTCTTTGGGTAAACATCTGTATACAGCATAGCATGACAGCTCTCTTGAGTAAACTGCCTCATGTTGTACCACTAATCCCAAGAACCATCACCACCAGCTGCCAATGCTCTTCATTTGTCATCAACAAAAGGTGGAACTTCCTATATGATAGTCTTAAAATTGTTTTTCTTCCTTTAAAATTACTGTAGGAAATAACTCTGAATGTGTCAGTGTACGCTATATACATATATTTTGTGAAATTAAGGAAAAAAGTTTTAGGAGAGACCTCTGCTTTATTTCTTGGTGTTACCAAATCAAGAATTAAATCAAGCACAGATTTATACTCAATACAGGAACAGCTAGATAAAGTACTGGCCAGTGTTAATAGGAAATCAGGTTATACAATCTCATGCCCCAGACATCTACAAAACTAGGAACCTTGACAGACAGTTTTAAAAACAGTTCATTTTTCTCTTACCAATGGAAATACTGCTCCTTGGTAAAGACTGCACCATTAGCTCTTGTGAACAAGGTTCCGAGGGTGTATATATTGGCTGTTATACTAGTGTTCCCTGAAAAAGGTGCTCAGATATTACAAATTAGTTAGACTGTTGTGTAATGGCAAGATTGACCAACAACATGACCTATGGTTCATGTGCAAGGGGAACTTACTCCTGAAAATAATTTCTTTTACAGAATTCACAGGATACCATAACAAACCATGTCCTGAGGCACGCAGTGCACTGATGAATAAAAAGGTTGTATACCAGCTACAGAAATAAATGGTTCTGCCAAAAGAGTTTGTCTTACAACTGCTAAGGAAAACAGTAAAATTGTTGAACGGTAGCTTCTGGTTTAGACGGTGTAACAGTAACTGCAGATTGCAGTGGTTATGTTATAACCTTCACCCACTCAAGTGATGCTGTCAGTTAAAGTCATTACAAGCAGCCTATGAATGTTGCACCTTCACTCCAGAGAATGTAACTCCCCGCACTCCGTGATATTTGTAACTCACTATACGCTGATATAATGAGAAGGGGCAGCAGGATCAACACCCAGGACACTCAGGTTAGAGAAAATATTTAAGAAATAGAAAAGATGAAGGAACACAATTTAAGAGTTTGAATCTGTGTCTCTGAGTTTAGAAGAAAAGAAATTCCAGTGTTTTCAGCAGGTCAGCTGGGTTTGTGCAAGACAACTAATAAATGAGCAAAATTCCAGGAAGCTCATAGTATTGCCTGTTGAAAACAAAGCTGTTAAACAATTACAGTTCTTATCATCCACTTCAAGGTTACAGCTAAACTTGGTCTAGGTGATAACTGGAGAAGATGACTAAGTCAAGTACCATGTGTAACAGCATGTTGTAATCAACTTCAGTGTGAAGATATAAATGACAATCGGGTGCTTTTAAAAGCAAAAAAAGTCTGCTTGAAATCAGTTTAGTAACGCACAAATGGACTCCACTGACAAAACCAGCATCTTTGAATGCAGTGGTAGAGAAGCTCTTTCACACTTTTTGTAACACCAATTGTAACACTTCAGATTTTGTTTGGAAGAGTTGGCTGCAAGTCTCCGTTGTGCCAACAGTATGAGCAAGAAGAGGATGACAAGAACTTTTTGCCCTTTGACTCAAAAACAGATTCATGATCTAATGCAATTTCAGTGGAAACTATGGTGTGTAAGAACTCAGCCTAGGAATTAAGTCACTTATACATCAGACTCCAACGGCATTTATGCTTACTAACACTTTCTGTTGTGTTTGACTTTGAATGTGATCTGCTTTGGGTTATAATGAAATGAATGGAGTACTTTGAACAACCAGTCTTCTAATTTGCATCAGAAATCAGGCACCATCATACTTAAAAAAATACGGAAAAAAATACTTGCCATTTTTGTTGAAACAAGCCTTGGCTACAAATCATCAGAGTAACTGTATACTTCATGTTCTGCTTTTTAATTACATAGTTTCATCAACCTGTTGTTGCGCCAGTGTTTATGATAGTAGAAATTTCTCAGGTACCACAAGCAAACAGCCATCCCTCAGGATGGGTGGACAAAATGGCTTTTCATGTCTTAGAATTTAGGTTCTAAAAGAGTTTCTTGGATATTTTAGAAATTAAAACAACGATAGCAGAAAAATATTTTTTTGTCATTTAAGGCATTTCTTCAGAATGTTTTCACAGTCTGATGCTTATCATTCTGCTTTAAAGGTAGGTTTCAGACTTAAGCAATCTCCAGCAGAATTAAAATTTCCTCATTTCCATTTGTTAGGTAGTAATTAACAGCGCTGGTTACAATAATATGGTCTCAGATGTTGCAACCAGTAGCAAGTGAAGCTCAGGTTTGGAATTAGATTTCTCAAATTCCTTTTGGTTTCATTTGCTCTTCTGATATCACTTGTATCCCGTTCTGCCTCTTGTTTTTTGGAATCAGTCAACTGATTACTCATTATCATGATGATTTTGCATTCACGTAAGTGACTGCACAAGATACCACAAAAAAGCAAGCCCAGGCAATCTTCAGGATGGCAGATGCATAAGTTTGCTTTTAACCTTTCATATGAGGTTTCAGGCCAGAAATAACAATTTGCCAAAGCTTAGTGTTCATTCCCCTATAACAGAGGGGTTTGTGTTAAACCTTGCTAGAAAGGTAGAGCTTGAACATTGGGAGAGGAAGTTTGAACTCTCTGTGCTCCTGAGAGATTCTGGCAAGGAAGTATCTGTACCCCAGCATGAGGAGATGCTCAGTTGGGATAACTGTCTCTGTTAGGCCCAAAATAGTCACAACATGGAACACTACAGCTTTATGCTTCCTATCAGCCCATTTTTCTTGGCATGTCTTTGCCTTGCCTAATTTTATAAAATAACTGCACTGCTGAATGAGAGAGAGGTGCTTCATCAGGTCTGTCCCAGTTCTGCTTAATAGTGCTGATATTTAAATACAATCACTCTTTTCTCCACATGCAGCCTGAGTAAATGGAGTAAAATTCACTTGCTGAATTTTTTCTAGAGCTCACTTTTCTAATGTAGAGTCTCTGTGCTACCTCGCTACAGTACATCTGATATTCTGTAAATACACTGAAGTGACTGGGTTCGTTTCGCTTGCTTTGGGTATGGAATTTTCTGCAGAAGTAAGATGTGAAGTTTCCCAAGATTTCTTAATAATCACTGTTCCCTTGCAAAAGGTCTGGCTTGAGTCACCTCACCGTGAAAATGTGATCTCCCTTTGTCTCTGTGGAACAATGCCTGTAGGCCGCTGCTCCTTGATTTCTTGCTTTAGAAAGAGCCAGAATAGTTTAACGAGTTTCAGGCACCTGCAATCATCTGCAGTGTGAGTGCAGCAAGCCTTGCCCCTGCCCCGTCCTCTCCCACCTTCCCCTCACTGCTGCCCAAGCTGGCTGCCTGCCAAGTGACTCATTTTCTTTGGGACAAGGTGGCATTTCCTAAGGTTAATGTTGTATCACTGTGACCTGCCAGGAGGAGGAAAGAGGAAGATCACGGAGGAAATGAGATATAGATAGAGTAAGGTGATTAGATACCTTTTTAGGAAAACTAGCCTTGACTTGGCACACTGCGACTTTTGGTCTTTCAGGTTTTATTAACACGAGGTTGGGGAGAAGTACCTTGTCAATAAATGAACTTTTGTACTATGCTTTTTTTGAGGTCTTATAAAAGACCTACTTAAAAAAGTAGGGTTTCTGTTGGATAACCCTACTTTATCCATATAGTTTAATTAAATTCAAAAATGTGCATCCCAGTTCCCTTAGTCTGGGGGAGGATGAAAGTGTATAGGAGGAAAAAAAAGATGGGATTGAAGGGAATCAGACCACTGTTTTTTAAAAAGAATTAATGCTTCCAAGGAGCATTTCAGAAATATGGTGATGTTATGCATTTCGTGCTCAGATTCTTATATGGAAATTTGTGGTCTTCTTTGAGGCCAAGGAAACCTGTGGCTGAGCAGGAAGGGGAGATCGGTTTCCTGCGTCTTAATCTAGTTCCATCCTCCACAAGCTGACACGGTTCTCTCAATTCTCCTGGTGCCCTCAGTGTGGTGCGCTACTGCCAGGACTAGCTTTGTGGACTGAAGGCATTTTTCATGTCATTCTTTCAGAAAGGCCTGAAAAGCATCGCTCCTGACCAAACCAGAACAACTTTATCCTACGTACACACCTGGTTCACCAGCCCAGGTGTTACTGGACATTCCTTCAACAATACAGTGTGATTAGATCCTGATTAAGCTTCCCCTTGATCCTTGATTGCCATGCAGAGAGGTGGTAGCTGCCCCATCCCTGGCAAGATTCAGGGTCAGGTTGGACGGGGCTCTGAGCAACCTTATTTTGTTGATGTTCCTGCTCGTTGCAGGGGGACTGGACTAGATTTAAAGGTCCCTTCCAACACAAACTATTCTATGATGCTGTGGAGCTGTGCCCTACTGAATTGGCAGTTGTTTTACCCTCTTTTTTTTTCCTTTCTGTTTCATATAAATAAGTAACTATTCTCTTTGAGGGACTTTAGTTTAATATTCAGATTTGGAGAACTGAAATTAGAGTCAGCACATTCTGACAAAAACATAGTTGCATAAAAGGTTTTTACATATAAAGGACTTTCTGATCAGTTTCCAATTTATTTTCAATTTTTCTGCTTCCTTTTGGACTTTTTAAGCATTGCTGAGTTCCCACATGAACATCTGCAACATAATTTTGATCGTAAGTGCTTTATAATCATACACGCTATAAATATTAAATTGTCTTTTAAAGGCCACTTCACTTTGATTTTGAATATTAAGTGGAACAAACAAACAAAAAAAATTATTATTCAGACAATTGCTCTAATTTTGATGTCCTCATTTCTGGGCTAAAATGCAACTAAATTCTGCCATCGCCGGAGTTTGAAATACGTGGTCTTCTCATGAAGCAGCGTGCAGGACCACTCAAAGAGCTAGAGGTAGAGGCATACATTGGATTGAAACAGATATCAGTCTCTTTTGCCACAGCAAACTCAAAAGATTTCTGAATAGCCAGAGAGGAGCACAGGGGAGAATTTCCCCAAGCTGCGCTAATGAGACACACTCGTGTGTTATATTCAGAAAACAAGAGAGAGCTGTGCAAAACCTCCCCGCAGACTAGGATACTGGGCTGGATGTGTAGATTTGCAGTTTACCAAGTAAACCTTTTCTGACTAAATGAGCTTCCAGGACAGCGAGTCTACAATTTGCCTCACTTTGCCTTAGCCGAGCCTTGACTTGCCTCCCTGAGCTGGCCTATATGCTCTGTGCTTTCTTTTTCTCCAGGGTCTGGGTGGAGATGGCTTAGCAAATGGCTCTGCTGGTTGCCACCCGGGTTGTGAGTGCTGTGGAAGTTACTTTACTCAGGCAGAGTTTCTGTGGTCATGCTTATTTTATGTTTTGGAGAGCTTATTGCAGTCTGTTACTCCACTGCTGGTTTTAGACTGTTTTGCGCCCAAGAAGAAAATGAATAACCGGGCCCCAAATTCTTCAATACTTTTTAAATCCTTAAAGATGGACTTTTCCCCACCGTGGGGAGATGTCAGAATTGTTGAACCCTGGTGACACAGGTTGCTGCTGCTTTCTCTGATTAGTGACTGGTGTGTCAAGTGTTTTTATAGGTAAACAAGGCAGAGTCCTCAGATGTAGAACTTCTTGTCTACCAGGGAGTAGAGATGAGCTGGAGATGTATGATGTCATATGAATGAGTGCAAGATGAATGCATCTTTTAATTTCCTTATCTGGATTTCCTTTTCTGATAACCAGGTTATGGAAAGAACGGAGATGTAGTTTTCTAGAGCTCAGGAACGAGGTAGGTCTGGAACATTTTTAATTTTACTTGTTCTTTATGAACTTTATGAATTACCCTTTCTTCTAAGAACAAAGAAAGCATTTACCGTTTGCCTGTATGTAAGAACTTACATGCAGGCTGTTTCCAAACGCCAGTGGTAGAGTCACATACCTTTCTTTGTATTGTATATAGTTTTGTTTAGGCCGACGTATGTTCATGTGGTACAGAAAAATTTTTAGTATTATTTAAAGCCAAGTGTAAGTGTGAATAAGAGTTCCTGTATTATGTGTCTCATATTTTCCTGGCTAAGAGGAATAAAGGCCTCATTTCAGAAAACACCCGTATTTTGGACAGTGCCTTCATGTGCATCCTCAGAACTACATAAATGCCAAGATGTGTAGTTCTAACTATTTCTTATAATGACCACTCTCTCTTCTGCACTGGCCCGAAGCCTGCAGTCTTGTGTCTGGAACTACATTTGCTTGTTTGAAAAGGTATATATGCACGTAAAACATTATTAGGATACATAGTGGAATTCACTGCCCTCGTCTGGGCAGTAACTTGTAAAAGAAACCTCAAAAATATCTCGCTCGAAGTCATGAAAACCATAGACCTGGCTGCCCTTTCGATCTGACATCTCCAAGTAACACCGTGCCATTTTGGGCTTTGTGTTTTGGGCTTCCCAGTGTCTCCTCCGCTGAAGGTGTGAGCGGAGCAAATGTAATTACTGTGTTGGGAGGTGGTAAAGATGCAGAAGCTACCTCTGCCTACACTCGTGAAAAGTGCAGTGGGCCCAAATGTGGTAAGAATGCATCACTGTAGTATTTGGCCATGCTGGCAGCAGTGATACTCGTTGCAGCTAGCCAGATAATTTTAGTCTAACTGTTCATTTAAATGAGCATGTAATATGGGAGACCAGAGCAAACTCCTTGTTCACAGAACGAAGCTAAACACAGCCAGCATCCAGCACTACTGTTTGCAAGTTAGCAACTTTCTTCTTGAATAATATCTGATAATCACCCTTGTCAGGATGACCTGTATGTCAGCATATGCGGAGAGCACATCTATTTTGAAACCAGTCTTAATAACACAGCTGCAGCCCTGCAGAAGATTGTGCTGCCTGAACATGCCTCTGCTCTGCTCAAGCTAAAGGCAAGTTCTCCATCAGGCACTGAAATCTATCCTGTCCTCAAGAAAGAGTCTTATAATTAACCTATTACTGCAAGATTTTTTGATTTATTCCCCAAGGAAAGAGAATCTAGTCGAGACATGAAAAACGTGCCAATCTAATATAATAATAGAATAGTGAAACGCTGTCATCTAATGACGCATTAGATTTATGAAAAGCTCTTCTCTGTTTATCCCACACAAACACAAATTTGTGCTCAAAAAGATTATAAAATTGTTAATCCATAATACATTTCTCTTGTCAGTTGAATGATAACAGTCTGCAATGACCTGCTTTTTTTGAATGAAGGAGTTCTTTGGGGCTCTTTTTTCATTTCTAGCAACTTTCATACTGCAAGTATTCTTTCTGTAATATAAAATGTTACAGCATAATTTTAGGCTGTGGTCTGTATCCTGCTAATCAATGTAATTGCCTTCATCCTTCTTCCCAATATCTTTTCCCTTTTCCATTAATCTTAACCATAGAATATTTTCTCTGAACTGATGTGACTGAGGGGGAATTTCTACACAGTATAACCAAAAAATGAAAGAGCTTCCTACCAGATAATTTCAAAGCAGATAAAGAAGTTTGTGGCTGAAATTTCTATAAGACTCAGCTCACTTGGTAATGGTTATCTCTCCAGCCAAACCTTCTCCGGAATGGCTCTTTTGAATGGATGCCACATCGTCCGTACAGGGCATCAAGAAGAAAAATTGCTGCTTCTTTCAACTAGGAAATACAATAAAAGTTTTGGAATAATGGGATGAAGTATTAGAGGGGACTTCTGTTATTTAATGCCTGCTTGCCCTAGAAGCAATGTAGAACTTAAAATATCAGGTGAAAACTTGGGAGGACGTTATCTCAGTTGTAGTTCCCGATAATGCACACATCTGCATTTAAGTGCTACCACTGCATTTTCTCACAGTACTGAGTTTCAGAAATAAGCTCCACCCTGTTTGAAATTTTGCCCTGAAGTCAGATTTTCAGAAATACCCAACCAGCTTTTGAAAATGAGTTATAGACCTTGTCTGGCTTTGATAGCTTTGAAAGTTGCTGCTTTGTATTGTATTCTGTCTTCTGAAGCTGCTTTTACATATACCTATGAGCAGGATTATTCTTCTTTTAATGTGGATATATCATCTCCTTTAATAAACAGCACATGAGGCATGATTGTGTAAAAGTTTTTGTGCATATGCAGGAGAGGCAGGATTCCTCGCCCCAGCTTCTGAAGTCCAGGACACAGAGATCTGCGGTTGAGCCTGTCATTTGGCAGGAATGAGGCAACCTCAAAAGAGAAAAAGTTGTTTTCTTATTGCTGACTATCTGGTGAGCTTTCTCTTACAGTCAACAATCCCTTTTCTGAATCTGTATTTATCTGAATCTTCAAAAAAGAGGTAGCATATAAAAAGAGTACTTGTAAAGTATGTGTTACAAGTAATCCTTCCCAGTTAAGAGCGTTGGAACAGCTCTCTAATGCAGTCTGTTTCTATCACGTGAAGGGAAAGTTGTCTTCAGAGTTGGATGAGATTAAGCAACGACAGGGACGATGCTAGTCATATAGGGTATCTGAAAAATTAAGAGGAGCTCTTCCCATTGTCAACACAAGGTTCCAAGAGGAAAACGCCATCAGTGGGCTGTTGCAGCATCCCTTTTCCAATAAAGGGAAATATTTCCCAAATACTTTTGCTGCCTTACAGTTGCACTACTCCCAGATACAAGATAGGCTCAAAACATTTGGGCATAAAAATGCCAAATGCTACCAACTGCATGTTGGACTTTATAGTCCTGTCTTCCCTCTGGTTTGTTTCTTGTCTAAGACATGTCTCTTAACAAGAAAGTTCACCTCTTGTATAAGAATGCCTACATAGTCCCACTATAGTATGATATATATAAAATAATAGAAAAATAAGCATAGACCTGCCTAGAGAGGGCTAGTTCATCTCCGATATGCTGAACCATCTGAACATTTTGAAATCTGCACTTGGAAAGGACTTGACATCATTCTTTTTGTCTCTGCCCCAATATATGCCTTTCAGCTCTTCTCCCATAATTAGGAATAAATAATTATCCTGTTTCTCTCGAGATTCAAAATGTGTTCGCATCCCCTGGACACCTTATGTTATGGATGCAGGCAGGGGCTACCTGTGAAAGCTTACCAAAATGTGGGTTAAATCGTGAGCACGCTTTGATTTCGCAGAATTTTAGTGCAGAAATATAGCACTAATCTTAAAAATGGTGGCAGTTTCATTCACTGATGAAATGCAGCAAGAAGAAAATAAATGAGGCTTTCAAAACATGAATGGTGGCCTTAGGTTTTATGAGATATAACTAATGGCTGCATATTGCAATAAATACATTCCTGATGTTTATTGCATATGCTAAATCCTTTCTGAGACAGGGTAGTCGATAGTTTTTTACAAACAGTATCTTTTTCAGAGTACCATTACAAAACTGTTAGGCAAAATGTGTATCTTTTCCAAGAATAGCACGATGCACTCTTTTTAGTTACTAGAAGTTGGATATTTTAATCCATATGCAAATGACAGAGAAAGAAATTATGTAATGACATTGTCCCTCTGAAGTGCCTGATGATACAAGGTATCAAATTGCACCCCGGACTCTACAGAAAGGACATGATGTCAGTCCTCCTTTTGTTGGAAAGAAATTCTGATTTTTCAAGAGCTTCCTGATGACAGTGTGAATGATACCATTTTAATTTATGCCATATTGTTCACTTCACTCTTTCATCAAACATCAGAAATCTTGAAAGCTTTCCTGGACATGCGTTCTTCCATAATTTTACGGGAGAGGTGCAAAGGTTTTCACGCTTTGGTTATTGCTTCACATTTCAGAAATTTTGATGCAGGCTCGTGAAATAATGTGATTACTGCGTCTAGTCCCCTGTGCTAGCACCAGCTTACACATTTCTCATCTCACATCTTAGTGTAACTGGGTGTCTAGCTGGCACATTTCTGTATGGCTAAGTTACCTTTGCTATAAATAGATAATAGTTTAATCACTTCTATGTTGTTTGTCTTGTTTATTCCAAATGCAGAAGTTCAGCCACTGAGATACCTAGACACGTTTGAGGTTTTTTGCCTGTCTCTTGAGACCATAGTAGCTCCACTGGAAGGTCAGAGAAGAGAGACACAGTCCTTTCCTAAAAAGAAGAATAGGATGGGTAACGATTCCTTATAATTTCATGTAATGAATACATGTCTGTGGTTGTGGGAATCTTGAGGGCCATCTACACAAGGTGGGGGAGGACTCTTCCTAAGCTAGATTGCCCAATGTTTTCTCACTGGAAAACATTGTGGGAGTTACAGATGGGAAAAACGTGTCTGCCCTGTTGAGAGCTGCCAATAGTACATCCATCAATAACGGAATAGAAAGAAAGACTCCCACTTACTAGGTTTCGTGGTTTTAAGGACAGAGAGGGGTCCTTTTGTCCCCTAGTTTCCAAGCCCAACAAGTGCTGAGCTGAAGCACAGCCACCTGTTTTCCTTGTATTTCGCATCATTTTGGCCTTGAGCAGTTACGGTGTAACTGAGCATAATGCAACCCTCTGCAGCCATGGCCGGTGCTTCTCTGGCGTTTCTGACCTCATCCTGTGGGAAGTCTCCAAACCCTAGTCAGAAATAAAGCAGACCGCTGGAACTTGCTGATTCCTTTCAAAGGCAAACTTTTCTGAAGTGGCTGACAAAGGGCAGTTAGGCAAAACAGCAGCAGCTGTAATGCGCCAGCCCTGGAATTAGCACTTGTTGTAGCCTCTATGCTGTCGTGGAATAGACACCAAATCCCAGACATAATGGTGTTGGAAATGCCTGCATCACCTTGACCTTTCCCTTTCAGGGTACGTATTGCTGTACTGAAGCTTCACTAGCTAGATGGAAGAAAACCAGTCACTTCAGTAAATGTATGTGGAAAAAATCCACATTTCATGGGTTCTTTTAATGATATCTCTGTAAAAACATAAATCAAATGGGTGTTTACATGTAAAATATTCTAGAATTACAGAAAAAGGTATCCTGGTTTCAGGGTGGGAGGGATGTGAGTGAATGGCTGTGTCGTTGTTTTAGCTACAGGCCAGGTTAAACTATGACGAGGGATTTTATGAAGCTCTTTTAGAAAGAGTTGTGACAGATGTGTTAGATATATTGCCAGAGGAATGCAATATTTTTAATGGGTTTCCTACCATACAGAAAGTAACTGGCATAACACATCAAAGTGCCAATAAGTTTGAAGATTCTTGTAAGCAATTGGCTGAATTGTCTTTTTAGAGAAGGACGCATCTTTGAGTTCTTTCTTCTTTTCTGTTAGGTTATCTTCTAACATTGATGGCAAGCTTAGACACCTTTTTATTCTTACTGATCTGAAAAAATAAGTATTATGTTTGCTTCTGCTGTCTTTTCACTACCAGCACTGAAATTCATGTCTCAAGAAAGCCATTAGCTCGTTGCTTGGATTATGCATCCAGCTACATAATTTACCCCCCATATAACAGTTGCTTAGTTTTGCATGGTTTATCTTACGAAGTCTCTACATCTCCTGCGACACGTTTAATTGCATGGTGGCACCAACTGGCCTCTCTCTTCATGGATATGGCACTGTTCATGACCACTGCCTTTCAAAGAAAGCCATGAGGAGAGGGTTGATTTCCAAACTGAATAAAACTAAGTCATTATTTCATTGATTTATATACTAAGTAAATAGTTAAAGATGGGGTGGGGAGAGACCCTGTCTTCAAAGTCAAGCAGACTTGCCTAATTGTGATTTGTGAAGCTGTAGAAAAAGTTTCCCAGGGGAAGTTGTGGAAGACATGCTCCTATTTATGTGTAAAGGTGCCTTAATTAATCTTGTCTGCTTTTATTTTTAGTAATATGTCTGAAACTATTGCAATTTGTAATTTCTAAAGAAGTTCAGCCTACCTTGATGTATCTCAGATACAAAAAGAATTGCTCTGGTACGTTGTCAGTAACTCATATACGTAGTCCTGTAACGTGCAACTTATATATATGTGTGTGTGTATAAAAGATGTGGTTAAAGACATATGTAGTACATATGTTGTACAGTGTGTAGCTGAGCCACTGAAGACTGCCAGCATTCCATCCACTGTTCAGATCTTAATTTATGATGTAGCTGAAATCAACTGGAGTGCTCAGAACAAGGTGGCAAAAGCGTCCAGCCTTCAACTAGCAAACACGTGCTGCATCCCTTCGCTACAGCGTTTTCACTGAGTGACAGCTGTGCCTTTTTTGGTAACTACCAACAATTGAATTGTTGCCTTTTCATTGTAAAATCCTTCAGCACCACAGATTAAAAATTATACTGTAAGGAAGTGCTGGATCTAAGGTAGTTTAGGTTTAATATCATTTTGATTTGAGTCAAAGTACTCATTCATTTGGTCATTGGTAGAGTAGTTAACATGGATTGCAGGAGGTCCTGTCTATGGATTAAACTACAAATTTACTCCATTTGGCATGAAGCCAGTCAGAGCTTTAGGTTGTGTGTGTTAATGTAACCTTCAAATTATTCGTTTTCTTCTGTAAACAAGCACCAAGTGTGCTAAAATCTGGACACAAGGAAGTCTGTCATCATCTGCTGTGCTTCCAATCCTTTCTCATGTTAGTTGTTCAAATCTGGTATTGTATGAAGGTTCCTGAGATCCAAGTCTTCTAAAAAAGTTGGTTGTTACAGCTTGGAAGCTATAGAAAGCTTTCCTTCAGTTCTCCGAACCAGCACTCCATACTTCTTATTGTGTCTAGGTGTCATTTTTTTCTCAGCTCTTCACACCTAGTAACACAGAACAAACTAAATGCCACTACATCATGCTAAGAGACAGCTGCTTGTTGCTGTCTTGTCCCAAGGTTCTCACTAGTCCTAAATGAAGCCTTAATTTTCTTCTCCTGCTATCAGCACAACACTCCCATGGGTACTCGAGGACCACCCAGGAACACAGCACAAAAGCAGAGTGAAGGAGAGTCGGCTGCTCAGGTTTAGGTTCAGCACACCATCAAATCACTGTCCCTCTCCCATGCAGACCATGTCTGACCTACTACGTGTTGCCTATGGTTCACCGGTGGTAGGGCATCCTGCAGACATGCTGCTTTTATTGACACTCAGCAACCTCTGGAGATCAGTCTGGTTAGTTACCTTGCTGCTGACTGTCCTCGTGGTCCTACATGAACATGACCTTCAGGGATTAAACATACTTGACTATTTTTTTTAAGTACGTATGAACCCATTATCCACAATGGCAGCTGCTTTACCTTGCAGTGGCTTATCTTTCAACAGGTGAATAAAGTTATCGCCAACACAATGAAGACATCTAGAATCAAGGGTTAAATGTTGGAATTCCAGTCTGTGGAACACAGCACAAGTACCAGCAAGTTCTGTTAAAAACTTCGTTCACTTGCTTGTTGTGACACTTACCTTCCCTTGCATCTTCCTGGCAATTCATAGCTTCAGCATTCCCTACTAGAGTAACATGACATTAAGTCTAGATTCAGTAGGTATTATGACTTAAGTTTGTAACAGCCGAGCCAAGTTTCTGATAGGCATAAATTAGCCATTCCCAACATTGTAGAGGATCGCCACACACTGCTGAGCAACCTAAACTCGGAATTAAAATTTTTTTGAGCTAGTGAGTAATAGTGCATAAACAATACTTGTTCGCTGATGAAACAACACACTTCAGATGTGCTAGTGAAATTCAGTACAGTGTATTTTTCCCCTTCCAAGACTCAAACATGTATGTATTTTTAAATATGATTAAGTTTTTCTCCAAAGCAAGTCACATATTGCATACAGTAAAAGGTAGACATTTTGGAAGAGGAAGCTGAAAAGCAGAGAGAAACAAAGGACTCACTGATGATAAAAGTATAAATAATTTCAAAGTTTTAATGTATTTAAAATGTGTTTGTTTAGACTTGTACAAACATGTACAGATATTCTCAATCTGCTTCAAAAACAGCTGCTGTTAAATAAAGTTTAAACCATGTTTTCAATGAGTTAATCTAAATGACCATTGCCCAAGTTTAAATACAGGGGGGCTTTTCTGTATTTCCCACAGTCTAAGTGAGGTGGGCTCAGTTCCCATGTTTTGTTTAGTGGAACCTTGAAGTTGCACAAGGCCAGTGCCTTTTTTTTGTGTGCTTTTTCACATTTAGTGCCTCATCGTTGTAAGGCAGCTTCCAAAGAACTCCTGCTGTTGGATTGAGATTTTATGTGTTTAGATTGCGCACAGCAGCAATCTGTGCTGCTGGAGCCTGAGCATCCTGCCCGCTGGATCACAATTGCGGTTGCAGATGTGTGAACAAGTCAGAAGACAAGTTTTCAATGATAATAGGATTAGTATTGTGAGATTTAATTCCTTTATCTCTCCAACCAATAAAACATCCATAGTTTTGGTGCTGGCTGGCATCTTCCATTCAAATCAGATTTCTATGGAGACTCTGGAAAACTGTTGCATGAGTGTAAATGAGATTAAGCTGATGCTGCAGTTCTTTATTATCTGACCTATTAAGATTCAACACCTGAACCGGTCCCTTTGTAAGTAAGTGTGAATAGAAAAAGTACCGTAAGAAAGTCAGACATTCGAAGAGAAATGCCTGAATAAATTTGGTGGCAGCTTATGACAGTTTATGAGCAAAATGATAAAGAATTTGCAACAGAAAAGCCATTGTTCACCTCAGTTAAATTGGCTTTATCTATGTTTGTTTGCTGTTATAACACACGGAAAATAGATTTGGTTTGCTTTGGTTTTTTTCCCCAGAGATAGAAATAGATTTTTCCATATTGAAGATTTTGTTGTTTCTGTTATTCTCTGCATTCTCTGCAGAAAGTTCTGAGCTCGAAGACTGAACGTGTAATGCACTGAACAGGAGTATTGTTTGCTGCTTTCAACCTCTGCTAGCAAGACATGAAGTCAATTTTCTACCAGAATGGAATTGGTTTTCAGTCCTTGTCATGCATTTGTCTTTCAGCCTGACATCCCTGCTGTGAATGGCTTTGTCTGTGGACTCTGCTTTGTACCGTTGGCAGCGACGAGGAGCTGAAAGTCCCTCCCAGACTCTATCAGAATCGACACCACTGCTGTTTTCTGTCGGAGACAAACCAAAACTCGACTTAAACAAACAGAGGACTGTGTTTCCCAACAATGGGAGGCAGTCAAAAGACTGGAAACAAGCTTCTACGTTTTATTCTGGAAACAGGATAAAGACCACAAAATACACGTGGTTCACGTTTTTGCCACAAAACCTTTTTGAGCAGTTTCACAGGTAAAAATGTTCATTCAATGATACATGAGATTTAAGAGCTCTCTCTGCAACAGTGTTATCTGAGGGTGATGGAGAAGGGCTGCTTTTGTAGTTGCCACATTACTAAAATTTGCTGATGATTATTTGTAACCAAATGTCACTCAATTCACACTGAAATGGAGGTTTAAAGCAAGTAGACACTAGGTGTGCTTAACCAATGCTGTGGCCAGCTTTCTTATTTGAATACTGGAAGAATTTTCTACGTTAAAATATCACCTTTCTTTTTAAAATCCTCTCTTTCTGTGTTGAATAAAACCCTAATTTTTAAGGACATGAAAAGACATTCATTGGATGTGTTGAGACACCTGTGAAATTCTGTAGATTTCAGAGGCTCATAAATTATTTTTGGTATGTTTTTAATGGCATGTAAGTGACTTTGTCTACTGACTTACAAACATTATACGTGTATATGCAAGTGCTAGGTCAGGTTTCTTTCCAAATGCTAGTTTGAAATTAGGTATACCCCCCCCGGCGTAATTAATCATGTCAATAAGATGCTGAGGGAAATACCATTATGATAAAGGCAAATGAAAAGTTATATATCCATCTCTAGCTTTGAAATTTTAATTCCATATATTAGATTTACACATTTGTAATTTGACCTTCCACCTGTGGAATCTTTCATGAATCCATGATGGGGACATTTCCATAATTCTGAACATGTGGGGTTTTATACCCTTTCTGTTACACTGGTTTAGTTTTTTAAGTTTTTGGGGGGCTTTTGTTTGATTTTATGCTCATTTTCAAGACTGAGGCAGTGGGGGATCATTAAAGTTTTCACTCCTAGAAATAAAAAGTCTTTGTAATATGTGGAAGATGGAAGTAGCTGTAGTATTATTAAAACGTATCTCAGGCTCTTCTAAAGAAGAGAATAGCATCTCAGTTAAGCAACTGATTTGTTCTGGGAAAAGAAGAGGACTGTAGAGGAGTGAAATGATTAATGTTCCTTTGACAGAAAATGGGAGATGTTCATTAAGTAACAGACACATTCTAATTTCTGAGTACTTTTATTTTATACCTTTTCAGGCTGGGTAATCTTTATTTCTTCTTTCTGGTGGTTGTGAACTGGTTCCCACAAGTGGAAGTCTTCCACAGGGAGATTACTATGCTGCCTCTGATTGTGGTGCTGCTTGCCAGTATGATTAAGGATGCTATTGAAGACTATAGAAAATACCGATTTGATAAGACGATAAACTTTTCTAAAACCAGGGTATATGACAAGTAAGTAAACTATACTAATTATTTTTCCTTACATTTGATGTAGTGGAAACTGCTCATCTGATTTTGCAGTAATTCCCTCACTGACCCTTTGGAGTACAGCAAGTTTGGAAAAGCTGTTATAAAAGAGTTTTTTCTGCCTTTAAAAATGCCTCATTTATCTCACTTAAGTCATCCTGATATCGTTGAAGTTTTGTTTCACGTCTCAGCAGCATGTGCTGATGTACAAGTTTTCATTCCAAGTTTTCAGACCAGCTTGCCAACACACACAACATCCTCTCCAGGTAGCAGAAGGATCTGGAGGAAAAATGAAACTTGTCCAAGTCTGGAAAGGATTACTGGGGCTGCTTAACAAATTGGAGCAATATCTTTTGGACGTTTCACACTAAAACCACAAATACAAAAATTAATAATCAACTACATTCAAGGTGAAGCATAACCAGGAACTGCAAAAAAATTTATAGGACTTCCAGTAAACACAAATGATCCATACAGCACAGTTTCGCTCTGGAGATAGCACAACACAATGTGCAATGTTTGCTCAGTACTGACTCAGAAGGAAGAAATATTTTCATGTGCAATTTTTATTGCAACATTTCGATTTCATCAGAGTTTCTTGGCTTGAGGCTGCTTAGCTTGTCACTGCACAATGCAATAGATAGGAGTTTTCATTTAAAAGAAGTTTAAATGTCTGGGCCTCTTCCTTTTTCCATCTCTTCTTAAGCTTTTTGTTTGTTTATTATTCCATGTTATGGCCATGAAAACAAATAGTAGCTAGAGGAAGTAAAGGAGAGAAATCCTGTCTGTGTTGAGGCTTATAGCAATCTTGTGTTGACTTCTCGGATGCAGAGCTCTGCCCATTACCTTTGAACTTCCTGGCGACTCCCAGGCTTATAAAATGATTCAGAAACTCATAGAGTGAACCGTGAAAATTGTGTGTACGTTCTTAGCTTTGTCGCTGCTCTGGGTTAAAACAGAGACAGTTGATGCGAGCAGATTGGCTGTGCCAGGGAAGTGCTCTGAATGGAGCCTCCAGGCGTCTGCTAACAGGAATAACAAAATTTTCGGGATGCTTTTGTCATATGTGAGGTGCAGCCTCCTCGGCAGATTCTAGGATCTGGTGCAGCTGAGTCAGGATGATACCTGTCCCTAGGCAGGTGGAGGCCGGAGTCGGAGGAGAGGCAGCCCTGGGCTTTGGACATCTTCACTCTTATCTCCACCCCTTGGGATTATTTGGATTATTGAACTCTTCTAATTTTGTTGGTTTTCAACTTGAGGCTACTTTCTGAGAGGAAAACAAGATGTCAAGGAAAAGTGTTCCAGGCTGCTTCTCCAGAATGGTATGGAAAAAACATTTTTTCAAGGAAACCTGCTGCCAGTGTGGTGCTCCAGACACTGAAATCCAAAGCGAAGAGCTGGAGAAGAGAGGAAGAGTAAAGAAAAGAAAGAAGAAAAATGAAAATAAACGAGTGATCATCTCCAATTTGCCCTTTGAAAGTAAGAAGTGGAAGGAAAATCCAAACAGATACTATGACTCCAATAAAATTAAGACCACAAAATATACTATCTTGACTTTCCTCCCTAAAAATATCTATGAGCAGTTTCACCGCTTTGCCAATATTTATTTTGTGGTGATTGCACTGCTGAATTTTGTGCCAGTGGTGAATGCTTTCCAACCAGAAGTTTCTGTGATCCCAATTTGTGTTATAATGGCCATTACAGCCATTAAAGATGCTTGGGAGGATTTTCGGCGTTATAAATTAGACAAAGAAATCAATCATATGGGATGCTACATTTACAGCAGGTGAGTTTCATACAGCTTTTATTACCAAAAAAGTTGGCTTGTGACCTTTTATCAATGGTGAGGTTTTTGTGTAAAAAATTAATAAATATCTGCTGGAAAACAGGGAAAAATTGCAGTGACTATATAACAACTGGTATTTGTTCCGATACAGGGAAAGAAATGTCTTGTTTTGTTTAAACCTCATTTTCAGCCTGGGAAGGTAAGTTTGAGTTTTGTGGTATTGAGGTGGCTATCGGCCTCTTAAATGCGGAATGCAGTGAAAACAGGTGCTTAAATAGCTACTGAGCACCTGGATTTCTAAGGAATTTTCAAGAGGGCTTAATTCTATCAATATAAGGTAGCAACGAACAAAATCTGTCATGGGACCTATTTGCATTCTTAGGTGCCAAGAAACCTCTTAAAAATGTAGTCCTTTGAACTACATTAAATTTTATACTCCGTGCTGTATACTAGCTTTCAGTTGTACTTCTTTTACTAGCTTGTGTGTAAAATAAAACTGTAAAACTGCAGTTTGAAAATAGGAAGTAGAAGTAATATGTGCCTCTGTTCAGTCATCTCTAAATGAATGAATTACATGTATCTGTGCTCACTTCTTGAAAAATTTTGATGACCTCTTGCTCTTAGGACATTGAGAAGTTTGAAAATTATGTTTTATTGTATCAAAACTGTTCTCTCAGCAAAGTAGAAAATTACTTCTCCCCGTTAAAATATCACATCTGGGAGTCAGAAGAGCAAAACTTTCCATCTCCGTGAATGTTGCTTGTCATCCCTCAAATTAATCAACAGTGCTTTACATAATGTGCGCTTTCACAAGCAAGATCTTGCAGAAATCTGGCTTTTGTCACACAGTGCTGTCATTTCTGTTTGTTTCTCTTGCACATGTTTGTCAGATTTTTATTTTTATATCCTGCTGGTTAAACAGGAAAACAATGGATTTGCTTGTTTGGGGGCTATATTATCCATACAGATGGATAATGACTTGTCAGAAACAAAAGCTCACTGCTCTCCTTGCCAACTTGTCCAAAAAAGCAGTTTACAAGTTTCCAAATATTGTTCATTTAAGATTTCTTCTCTTTTCCACCATGAAGGCTGTCAATAATTGTAGCTCTTTAGGCAGGGTGGCAAAATTGCCTACCTTTGAGATTGCAATCTAGTTGGATTTTTTAATCTTTTCAATGTTGCGTTAATCCATGAGGCAATGGATTATTTGAGAACACTTGTTAAAACCAGCATGAAAGAGAACAGGTGGTGCAGTAGGTACTAATGAATGGAGCCGCATAGGAATCTTATTTATTTCCTCTTTACATAAAGCAAACTTGTTGATTTATGTCTGAAAGCCTTTTACCATGGGAATATAGGAAGTGGGAAATACAATAAAACTTGGTTTATATAAAAGAAAAACATCCACATGGAATTAGAACATATGTACAGATCCAGATTCAAGTTACAGCCATGAGTGCTTTCTTATGCAGAAACTTGACACAGGCCTGTCTTAAAATTGGTTATCCCATCCCATAAAAAAGACTTTGATCTGGGAATAAATCTTTTCTAGAATCTTCTCTTTCACCAAAGTTTTATGGCCCGAAAAGGGGATGTAGGGGAAGGAAGATGAGGAGAGCTTCAGACTGTAGCATTCATCCTGTCTGGAAAAACCATGGGTAATTACAATTGCCATCAGATCAGTAGCTACAGCTTATTATATCATGAATAATTTTAATCAAGCTTCTGTAGCGCTTTGGGAAGCTGATATTTCTTGTTCTTCTTGCTAGCTGCAAAGTCATGGAAGAGCATGATGTCTTCTAATTTTCTTCCTTATGAATCACCTGCTGTAGGTAATTTTTTAACATAGGTGAAAGTCTTCTTCAAGACACTGCAGATCTTGTTAATCTTGTGGCAGCAAAGAATTCTTTTTAATAGAGCAAATGATATTCCACCCTAAGAATTACTTAGATTTTAAGAGTTAATCTTGGAGAGTGTCTTGTCTTTAGTTCAGATTTCAATAACAAGAACTCTGGTTCCTGTTCCAAAAGAAATACAAAGGCAAAACAGTCTTTTCCGAATGCTGGATGTTCTTCAAAACTTTCTTGAAGACTGAGGGAAATGCAGTAACTCGCCTTCTTTCAGCAAGGAGGAAGGGAAATTGAATTTAAATAGGCTGCCCTGTAAACACATTTCTTCTAATTTTCTTTTCACAAAGATCAGCTGGAATGAGTAATCTAGTCTGCTAGTCAAATGAACAAAAAGATGCTTCAACTAGTATATTTAAAGACTGTTTAATTGAGAAAATGGGAGACAACTAATAGGCATTAAAGTGTCTCGGGGAGATGCAATAACTTAGGTCTGGTGTTTGATTGCGGAGATTTTAATTTCTGAACCAAAACTTTCGGAATCATACTAATTGTATACAAACTGTTGTGCTGTCAGAACAAATCACACAACACCAAAAGAAGAGAACAAAAAATTTAATTGTAGATGGTACAGACCTGTTTAGCTGCCTCCTTTCTTCTAGTTTTCTTTAAAATATACTCTGCCTGCTTTTAATTTTTCCAAGAAATGGGGCTTACATTACTACAAAATGTGGTTGTCAAAGCATTTTTATGATATTATGCTTTATTATCCCTCTCTAATTGCATTCAAATTCCTCAAGTCTCCTGGTTTCATGCAACTCTAATTAGTTATTCTTCTATGACATTTAATTATAATGTTCAAATGTGAGTGATTTTTATTATGTTCATTTTGCTACACCCAGATACCTTTTAGTCAAGATCTACATGTAGATCACTCTTTCAATCTTTCTTTCCATCTTTCTTGTCAGTCTGTCCCTCCAAACCAACCTGCTTTGGTTACTTTTCTCTGAACTCTCTCCAATTTGTCATTACCTTACTAAAAACAGGGGCCGGCACTGAATGTCATATAGAAATCTGTAAGTGAATGTCAACCCAGCAGTTGCTAAAAGCTATTATTTAATTTTCTTGAAGTTCTGTAATGTTCAAGGAACTACTTGGTATGTAATTCATGTGTGGCCTGGATCTGATATACCCCTAGGATTAAGCTATAATGGTCTGTAAATGGTCCATAGCATCCAGACAGATTTTTACATCAATTTCACAGTTTTGGAAGTTTTAATTTAAATTTTTCTCAATAGACACTCAGGTACAAATGCAAGACCTGTGCACAATTCAAGATGACACAGCAACACACTTCACAATGCACATACATCAGGTAGCAGCAGCCATAAAAACATTGAGCTATTCACATTGCTTAATTTTAAGCACCTAAAGCTGGATATCTGAGATAGCGACTCAGGGAAGCCTAGGTTATATGCTTGGAATCATCCTGGGGAGTTGACAGATAACTCGGTAAGTCAACAGGCATCCTAGATGAGATAGCCTGATTACTTTTTCAAGAGAAAGTTCCCCGTGATGCTTTCAGGCCCTGTGGTTTTCAAATAGTTCCTACAAGCATCAATCTCCTCTTCCTCTGTAGGACCACCGATGTCTGTGATACAAAAAAAGTCATGCTGGCCTTCGCTGTGACTCTTTATCTGCTAAGTGTAAGGTTTTAAAAGTTTTTAAGACTTCTGCATCAGCGCTGAATCTGGGTTAGTCCTAGAGCAGTGAAACAAAGAAATAGGAAAAATCAAAGAAATCATCTCTGTGTTGCACGAAGTCAGAGCTGCTGGAAATGCTTTAAGCTAGACTCACTGGTTTGAAAGAGAAGTATTTCAGTCGATTGAATTTCTGTAATTCAGTGTTGTAAATCATGAGGCAAATATTGGATTCCTTGTTCAGGAAAAATGACAGCAACGGAGATCTCCTTGTCCACAGGTTACAGAATATATAGTACACTTGAATATTTTATATTTTCTTGAAATGGTAGCTGAGTAGTGAAGATGAAGGCTGCCTTTCTGTTTCAACTTCCTTTGTATGCTGTGATCAGCTGGACCTTCTGAAGGGAGGAGAGAATGCACCTCCCCTGATGCTCCCCGTGCCTGGGAGAGCAGCTGGGGTTGGCCAGGGATGCAATGACCAACAGAGGTCTGTGGCATCGGGAAGATAGCAGAGAAAGGTAGGGAGCATGCCTGAAAACAGGAATTGACCTACTGTCAAATCTCAGAGGTGAAAGAAAAAAGACAACTTTTCTCTGGACCCAGTGAACGTCATACGCAGCTCGTTCAACCCAGGCTGAACCTGGAAGTTTGCGGAGTAGAAAGCAGAACGGGAGGAAAATACCATCCTGCCGGGGCAGCAATAAGCAAAAAGAGATTTGTTGCCAATGCTTTCATTTAAAGTCTTGTTCAGCAGCACTGAGTTTTTACTTGTTAAAGAGCCTTTTCTTTCTGCTTTATTAGTTTTGTTTTCTGACAAAGCATAACTTTAAAGACTAGGAGGCTGCTGGAGGCTTTAGTGGGTTCATTTTATATGCCAAAAAAAAGAGACTCTAAAGCCTCTGGTCCATTTGGAGTCCCACCACATCCCCTCAGGCAACATTGCAATCTATTTTCTTGGGCAGAGCAATATCAAGGCTTCTACACCTCAGTGGTGCCTTCTCTGAAGGGTGCATGAATTTCATCTGCTGAAGATCTCCAGCCCTTGCACGGCTGAAGGTGCATTCCTATGACAGCCACAAGGCACGAATCTTCATCAATTGAAACATGAATTATTTCTTATAAAAGTAGCAATACGAATAAGTTACAATGACTGCAGGATTATGATGTGTTATATTATTGCAACTCACTTCCCATCAGGAAAGGTCCGATGCCTCTCCCTTGCTTAATGTCAGACATGACTATCCCATTCCCCGTGTGGGACTATCCCTGGCAGTGGGCATCCTCTGCCCTGCTTACTCGGTCGCCCATAAAACTCTTGTATGTAGTTCAGTTTTGTACCTAGTTTAACAACGGATACCTGAATTAACAGTGAGTTTTACTGAAGGTACAAACGGTGCCTTCTGTGTGTGCAAGCTGAGGCATTCTTCAAACTTCCAGCGAGCTCAGAAAATGGCCTAAACCAACAGTACGTTCAGGTTGGCTGTGTCACCATGCAACTGCTTGAAACCAGGGGTCCCAAAATTGTGAAGAAACGATTAAAACATGAACTCATCTTATGGTGAGCATGCTGATTGTGTGGTGAAGAAATACGTGACATGCTAAACTGACTAAATGCAAAAGAAAAATGTCAAGTTTGCAACACTCAGCAGCACTTGAAAGTCAAAGAGCAGCGAGCTGGCAGACCTCGTCAGTCAGTGTGTGTTGCTACAGTGAGGATCCTTGCTCTCTGTGGAAGAAAATCCATAAATACGTTACTAATGCTACCACCAGTGTGTGTATTGCTTTATCGGAGCTTTCATCAAGATCTATTACCTGCCAAGGCTTTTAAAGCTGCGTCACAGAAAAGGTGCAATGGTTTAGCAGACGGCAGCAGAAGCTAACGATTAAAGACAAAGGGCAAATAAATGAGAAGCTATGGTTTTGGCTCAGAGACCTGCAGAATCATGACCTCATGGCATTAGGTTCCATCCTAACTGTCTGAAATTTTAAAACACCATTAAAACCTGGAGAGAAACGGGTTTCTACCATGTGACCTCAAGAGCTACGTGGTCATGAAAGGAGATGGCTGTAGCAAAAAAGCTGTTCTAGGCTGTGGCTTCCAGAAACTTGTTAAGTTAATGGGAGTTCTTAGAAACTAATGCTAATGATTAGCAGTCCTTTAGTAACGGATCTTGGGGTTCCCTGTTCGCTCCAATGTTGCCAGGCAGAATTGTAACAATAGCATTTTGTTCAAGGCAGTATTAAAAGTTAGATTTTTCTAAATACAATAATCCATAACTTAGAAAATGAACCCAGTAAAGTCTAAGCAAATGTGTTCTCAAAATACTTTTTACTTATATTTTATTTTACTTCTTCATTTGGTACAGGTCATTATAAAGTCAACACAGAGATTTAAGAAGGCAAGTTAAAATCCAAAACCTTGTGTATGGACATATAATACACTTATAAAGTTCTGATACTTACTTAAAGTCCACATAAACTTGAAATGATTGCAGAAGTTTAATATAGGTGTCTTTTATCATCGAGAGAATAACTTCCTTGTTAGCATGCTACAGACAGTTTTAGCACATAAAAAGATAGGATCTATCGCTAACATTAAGGAATTTGGAATGCCAAAACAGTATAATTAAAGATGTCTTTTATTAGACTTTAGAAATATTTCACTCCCGTTATCTTTAAAAGATGCTTGTCGCTCTCTTAAACCAGTATTCAAATGCTGAGAGAGAGTTTGGGACTATGGGGAAGGACTGTAGCTGCTTGCTAATGAGGGCTTGTTACACAACCGACCAACTGCTCCTAAATGACATCATTCATTGAAGCTGCTGGGCTGATGTCTACATTGCAAAAACAACCTTCCCAGCCACTGTAATAGCAGTGTGGCAGAAGCCACTGGTGAATTGGCGTGGACAATACGGTGCCTTTTTGTGCTCAGGTAGTATCTCTAGCTCAGGAATACTATCAGCCAAGTTGTGATGTACTCTGACCTATGGACGGGTTTCAGAATCAGTTCCCTTCCAGCCTAGTGCCTTCCTCAAGTCCTAAATCTGCTCCTTTGTTGTCACTTTTTCAAAGTTTTATGGCAGTAACTCCTACCTGTGAGGTCATGGCCATAAAGTGGTCTTCGAAAACCTTTTGTGACATTTTTCCATATAACAGCTGGTGTAATCTTGATAGCATAAAAACATGTGGGATTTCTATTTGCAAAAAGACTGTAAAGAGTAAGTAGCTGTGTAATTCTGCCTGTTGTCTGCGTAGAACTGAGAATCTCAGAACACGAGCATTTTTTATAAAGTAGGTGATGCTTAAGGGGGGCCATTTTCAAATATAACATTCTAGCGAATTTACATACGATAAAGTACAAACATTTGGTTTCGTCTATTCATGACACTGATTTTTTTTTTCTAAGTGTTATAACCTAGTGGCAATTTAGGGGATGAAAGCTGGAGCAAACAGTGTCTTTACTTCAAACTGCAAAGGATCCTGAGATGGAGCGTGCAGTAATTCAAGGAAATAAGACTCACTGAGTTAATTGGTTGATAAGATAATTCTGGGTGATAAAGATTCCTGAAGATCTTTCTCTAAGACAATCTAGGACTCACAGACATGAAAAACCACTTTTATCTAATCTCCTCTAGGGAGCAGAACAATAATTTTTATTTGCTTCCATTCACCATCCATTTTGACTCAGTTTTTGTTTGAAATTTATCTTTATTGAATCCAAGGATGTGAAATGAAATTGATGATACAAGGTCAATAATTTATTCATGTTCCCCCACATTCTCCAGCCACAGCAGGATATTTTTATGATCCTTTTTTTCCTAGAAATTACTTCATAAAGTCTATTTAGTTCAGGCCTTCTGGTCAGATATGATCAGTCCAACAACATCTGGCGGACTTCACTTCGACTATTCAAGGCTAACTGCCTCTTTTTGTCTGCACTATCCCCGATGGGCTTTACCATGCTACCCATTGCCCCAGGACAGCAAGGGAACACTTTTTAAGTGTGCTGTTGATCAGATTTCCAGCTTTCCTCCTGTTGAAAATCACCACATCTTGTTTATTTTATTGGATAAATGTGTTTGCCCTTTTTATAAATTTCTCATCAGCCCATCTTAGACTTATGAAGCTCCTCTGTTTATTTAGCAACCAGAGCTTGTGCTATGAACTTTAATCACTGAACAGTAAACGAGCAGTGTTCCCAGTTACAGGAATTGCTAAAGGGAAACTGCTTCATTTGAGAAATCTGGTAAGGCAACTGGGCCGGTGCTGCTGTGGGGTGCACCAGCTTCCTTGTGGAGTACTTTTCTTCCTTCCATCCATTGGTAATTCTCTACAAAGTTGTAGAAAGCCTTTGTACTGTAGGAAACTGTTAATCTTACAGCTCCAGCTGAATAGTTCTTTCAGGAATATAAAATGTGTTTCTTTGCCAAACCCAATGCTTGTTGGGAGAAAGGGACAGTTTGTTCACCTGAACACAGGTTTGGAATTCTAGCAACTCCTGAACCCTAGTCCCCGTGCTGAGACTTTTCCTCTGACCTGAAAGAGGTCATTTGGCTTTTCTGACTCACCGTCTCCTCTGTAATTAGTGAATGGGCAGAACCTGAAGCTTTATGCGTAATGTATGTTTCATAGGGAATTATTGAAAAAAATATTACAAATCTGTGATTTCTGTGGAGTGTATTTGCTAACCTGGTTTCTTTAGGCTGATGTGGAAGGCAAGGCCCTTCTATAGCATTTTATGAGGAGAAAAAAACAGAAGTGTTTTCTATAAACTTCAGAACTGTGCAAGAGTTGATGTACAGAGAGGTAGGATCGCCCTGCAGAAGTCACAGCAAACATTACATGTAATTCAAATTGCCTAGGATAGCAAGACAAGCCATCTGTTTACTCTAATGTGCTTCTGTACTCTCATTTTTATGTTTTAAACAAACAAATTAAGAAGTTACACCAGAAAGTGTTTAACATGGGGAGGATTCCTAGTTACTTCGTTGATTTGCTGTATTAACGTTAGCACCCACTTCGTAGAGCAATAAATACTCAACATGCACCTGTTTAAATACCTTTCAAATAGAAATTGATCTGCAATTATTTTTTTTAAATGCACAGCAACATCAAATTAACTTACAACAAACCTCTGTTTTCAGTGGGGTCTTCTATGTCTGTTGTTGAGCAAAAGAAAAAAGGACATGCAGATAAATAGAGTCAGACAAAAGAAGAAAGAAGAATGAAGAATTCATGAATGAAAAGTTAATGTAAGAAGGAAGAATTATTGCTACAATACCATTATTTAGTAAGCGCCTCACATCTAGCATTAAAAGGATTTAAATAGTTAGGATTTGGGGGATCTTTTTTTGAGTGGACACCCCTGGGAAATGCACAGAATTTAACTGTCTGTATAACCCTTGCAGGAAGCTGTTATTTCATGTGGCTTTACAGATAAGACTATCAGCCGATTACGAGGGCTTGCCTGGCAGCATCATGGCTGGCTCTCCTTTACAGAAGACCAGGAAAGTAGGTGAGGAGGAAGTAGCCTTCGGCCTGACTCCGAAGCAAGGCTTGGATGTGTGCTTTGAACTGTAGCAAAACACTTCATCTGTGGTATCGCTGCTCCCCTTCGCACGGTGCAAACACTTAACTGAAAGACAGTATTCTTCAGGCAATAGATGAGGATGATTAAAAACTTAAGCAAAAATGAGACTCTGAGTCATTACAAAAAGCCTTTTACTGTCTGTCTGCTAAAGTATCATGAGCATTTTCCCTCTTACAAAGCAAGACATAGGATGATCCAATTATTCACATTGAAAACGTAATTTCCTCTCAAAGAGTTAGAGGATCTGGGCCATTGTTGCCCATGCAGTTTTCCCATTAACGAATTTCAGAGCTTGCTGTGTGGTTTTCAAGTTTGATTAGATGATTAAGAGGATAAATTATTGAAAAGGTAAAGTCAAAAAAAGTTTGCTATTTCCTGAAGGCTCTTCCTTTCCTTTTTCCTTCCCTTCCCTTCCCTTCCCTTCCCTTCCCTTCCCTTCCCTTCCCTTCCCTTCCCTTTTAAATTTAGAAGCTCTTTATTTCTTATCTTAACTTTTCCATTGCACTTGGGCTATAGTTGCATTTTTTTGCTTAATATTAAGGGGTCATTTGTCTGCTGTTCTACCGCTTGAAGTTGTTTCTGTGGGCTGAGCTCAAGATCTGTAATTACCTTCTGAGAGTTTCAAATTGGAGAGAGACCTGAAAGAAGTGTAGCTGAGATAGCAGTTTGTTTCTTTCAGCATTTATATGTTGTTGTCGGAAAGTATCTGAGAAATAGTCACATAGTCAAAAACGACTGATTTCTTTTGTTGAAATGTATAAAATCTTGAATAAGATACTTTAAAACACCTCTGTTAGCCTGAACAACTTCCTATCTTTTGCTATGGAGATTATAGGGCTAATAATAGGATGAAAGAGAACTTTTGTTTCTTTTTATTCCGTGTAAATATTTAATTTGAACATGATATATTGTGAAGTGATGTCATATGGAAGTGTCTAAACCATTAATTTCTAGCTGTTGTGCCACGTCTTTCAAAAAACCCACAGCAATGTGCCACCACCCCCCGTTTTGTTTTTTTTTAAGCCCCGCTAACCCGGGGCTGCCTTCCTAATGTCTCTGTTCACCCGTGGCATCTTTTTAATGTGACAGAGAAGAACGTGCTTATGTGGAGAAATGCTGGAAGGATGTCCGAGTGGGGGATTTTGTGCAGCTGCGGTGTAACGAGACCATCCCAGCCGATATCCTACTGCTGTACTCCTCTGACCAGAACGGGGTTTGTCACCTGGAAACTGCCAACCTCGATGGCGAGACCAACCTTAAACAGCGACACGTCGTGATGGGATTCTCCAGCCAGGTGAGCCTGCGGAAGACGCAGCCACGTAGCGCGCGGTTGGTCCGGGCCCTTTTGCACGCCAGCTCCAGCCGCGAAGCGCACCAGGTCTGGTGGCAGCCAAGGGCTGGTTGCGCCCGTACAGCTGTGAAAGCGTTTTGCTGTCGGAGCTAGCACCCTCTACGGAAAGCAGCAGTTTGTCCCAAATGATTTCCGTTACTCAGGCCCAGGGATGGATGTATAAAAAGGAAGATTATCTCAGACAGTAGTAGACAAACGGCGGCAACAGATGCGTAAGCAACCGCGCACAGTGCCGCCAGCCAGGACAGCAGCAAGCCGTTCCTATGTGTAAGCCACCCGTACAGCACCGGTGGCCACGGCACTCGGCGCATCCCACAGCAAAGCCACGGCTACTGAGTGACTTATTTCTGCGCGGAAATCGGAAGACAGCACACGGCCCCCCTTCCAAAGTGGCCACAGGCTTCCTTGGGGGTTTTGCTCCTCTGCGGCAGCTGACACACCACTGCTCGTTTCTAGGCAGGTCCAAAGTGCGGCCGTGCAACTAGGAACTGCTCTAAGGCACGCTAAATTGTCATGAAATAATGGAACCTTTTATAGGAGTATAATAAGCAACTGAACAGGAAGTCAAGGTAAATTAAAATGTGAAAAGTTAAATAAAACTGGTATGTTTGACATCAGTTTGATTGTTAGCAGAGATGCAGTTTGAATTCTTAAAATCACCTTTTTTTCCCCTCGGCTGTATAATTTCCTTTTTACAAACACTTTACTGGTATATTCTCTTGTTTGATAAACAAATTCTCTTGTTCTCTCTGTTTGACAGAGAGATGTACGGATGTAAACAAGAAAATATGACTTAGGGAGAGTTGTACTTTGTTACATTTTAAAATATCTTTTCAAACAGAGCAGGTCAGTTTTTCAAATAACACAGAACGAGTTTAAGGAGCTATGTTTTTAAAAGTTTATATTTTTATAAGTTTAAGTTCAAGCACAATTAGGGGCTTTCTCAGGTTGTGAATGCCATAGTATAAAGCATACCTTTTCCAGAGCTTTCCAATGATGATTAGGGAGAGGGTTTTTTCCCGAGAAACACTGAAGATTTTTAATACGTAGAGATTTAGAAAAAAAATAAATAACCTGGCTACTTAAATAGCAAAAATAAAAGTGCTGCATTTGTGTTATGTAGCCATAGTTTACAGATTAGGTTTTGTATTTTTGCTTTTAGAGGAAAACAGAGTGTTCTACTATCATACAAACTTTTGCCTCAATCATTCATAATACGAGGAAGTCTTTCTTTAAATCAGAAAATCCCGGCACGCCAAATTATGCTTCAGACTGCCTATTCACAGCTCTTTTCTTCAGACTTTGAGTTGTTATTTAGGTAACCTGTATGCCCAGAACTGTTTATACTTACGCAGTCTTGTTACACTGGCAGAGTGGAACGCAGTTCTGACCGTGGCGATAGCCAACGTTCAGGAAGGTCAGAGCTTAAATAGTCAATCATTACCCTGTCATTTTAATGTAGTAATGTAAACAGTACATTGGCTAAAAACCCCCAGCGCGCTAAATATCATATGTACAGGTTTTAGTATGCCAACTTCTTCCTTGTGCTTTGAGCTTTTTGTCCTGTGATTTATGTGCTGCATAAAACTTACTCAGATTTAATTGTGTCTATAAAGTGTGACTCTTTAAGGAGGGAGGAAATACATATGAACTGGGGTTAGCTCTGTGTTTCAGGATATGCTAGGAATATCGAATTCACCTACCTGTAAAAAAGAGGAACGATTTTTTTTCCCTTTTATGCCATTTTCTAACTTGAATTTTCAAATGCAAAATTCTTGTCATCAAAAGAAAAAATTTTGAAAGAATCACCCTTCTCTACCCCTTTCTAGCTAGAAGCCTGTTAGGTTTCTTTGTTAGTATAAGCCCTCCAGGTGCCTTTTGCATCTTCATATTCTACTGTTGAGTTTATTCTTCCTGTTGAGTTTACCAAGTTGAACAAGATTCAACAGAGATGAACGATATCTCTTGAAAGAGATTCTAAAAATATTCAGCCACATGGGTCAGAAGGTATACAAAATGCCCTTATATTCATCAAGCTTTTGTATTTCCTCAAACTTTATTTTTTTAGATCAGATTCTCTACTTGCTTGTACTTAGATATTATAAATTTTTTTAAAGAAAAAGAATATATGTATTGCTCAGGAAAAAAAAAAAGAACAGGAGAGAGAAAATAATGTAAGAATTAAAGCGCAGTGGAGAAAAAGTTGAGACTTGAGGACTGGCAGTGTAAGGAATTCCTCTTGCAGTCTGGCAAAGTTTTTGTGAACTGCAGTGAAGGATTCCCAGGATTTGCAGTTTCTGAAGGAGTCTAATCTCTGGAAGTCTGTCTTGCTGTGGAAAAAGGTAGGGAGGCCCAGCAGCAGACTTGATTTCCAGCTTTCCTAATCAGAGGAGTTTGCATTAAAGTGAGTTTCAGTTCTTTTGAAGGTTTTATGGCACAGCAATAATGATTCTCTTTCATGTTTCTCACATCTCATATTTATTGCATTTTCTTAATTTAAAATCAAAGTCTTGTGTATTTTTTTGGTCAAGAAAAAAAACACCACTTATGGGAGTCAAGTACTTTTCATGCTGTCTGCTTTCTGGACTGCTTCATGCAGTCCAAAACCCAAACCTGTTTCCTCGAACACAGGGGAAATCAAGCAAAATAGTGTGTCTTAGTTCAGCTCCAAGCTCTTTTTCAGGGAGCACTTAGCCTGAAAAGCTCTGTCCTGTTCTGTCTCTCCCAGCACTTTGGATGTATTCTGCTGCCTTCCTTCTTCTGGTTTTGTTTGTTTGTTCATTTTGGGGTTGGGTTGGTTTGTGGATTGGCGTTTTTTTGCTAATTAGTCTTGCTTTTAGTTTTATTTGAATGTGATACTTTTATTCAAATGTATGGGCTCTTAGTTTGTGATTATACCATCCTGGATCATAATGTAAGTCTTCTAAAATATTTCAAAATCCTGATAAATCCTGAAATTATTTTCATTTGAGCTTGCTTTTGGTTGAAGGCTGGTTTTGTTTCATAAATGATTCGAACTATTTGTTACCTTCACTTTAAAGAAGACAGATGTTTTCACTAATTAGCATCTGTGATGTCTTGTCCAATACATAGCATTTTCTTCATTTAATTTAACCAGTTGTTAATCCAAGAGAGGAAGATCTCAGATCTTTACTCAGCCCCTCTGACGCCATCCTTCAGGCTGAACGAGCTAAACTCCCTCTGCTTCTCTTCACAGGGCAAGTGCTCCAGCCCCCAACGATCCTGGTGGCCTGTATTTAGCTGCTCTTAGTGTTTAGCATTTCAAGTACTAATTGGATTTGACACTCATTTTCAATGCGTTTCGTCTTGCAGAATACTTCGTTTGAACCCGAATTTTTCCGAAATACCATCATCTGTGAAATGCCTAACAATGATCTCAATAAATTCAAAGGGTACATGTAAGTATTTGTTATCCATAAACGCATTTTGTATCTGAACTTCAATATTTCTCTTGGAGTAACTGGATGAAAGGAATATGTTTTACAGAAACTGGTGGACATCATTATTATCTATTCCTGGATTCAGAAGTCAATATAAAATGTAGAGTAGAATCTGTGTTTTGAGGCAAGGCAGGACCAAGGCTTGACGTCGGATTTGCAATTGTTACATACAAACTGTTCTCACAAGACTTCAGCTCTTTTCAGAATTCAGACATAAGCTCATTTACATTTGACCTGAGGGTTAGGCTAGGCTAGATTTTAAATCTAAATCCTTCCTGATGTTTAACGATACTCAGTTGCATGGCTCTAGTTTCTTCATGTTTCAGGCCACAGGGAAAAGGTATCCAAGATCTAGCAAAAAAAACGGATTTTCTTCTTAAAGCTAGAAAAAGCAAGCAAGCAAGCAAAACCCTACTGAACCAATGTGTTAGACTAGTATAAAAAAGAGGGGGGTTTTTTTGGTGTAAACCTATGTATGTGAGAAAAAAGCCACATCCTCTGTTCCTGATGTTCTTTCTTCATTAAATAACTCTGTCACAGGCATAACAGGGAAATCTATACTAGCAAATTCAGCAGATTTAGCCCATTTCCTGGCTATAAGGCAAATATTTATGGCATGACTCATGACCTAAAATTCTTTGGGAACTCCCCAATACAGGGCAGCTGTTTCCCGAGACCCTCTTCAGAGCAGTTGTTTGCCCAGGCTGATTCCAACACCACACAGAGAGCTGAAATACCTGCTGCCCCAGACCATGCCCCATGCCCCACATTATGCAAATAATTTAACCGTGTGAATGCGCCAGCAACCCTACCTACGCCCCAGCTTTGTGAAGTTTACTAGTAGCTAAAGTAGGACTTAATGTCTCTGCAAGAATGCAGTGAGAGTCTTGCATCAGGAGCAGCTGCAAATGGCCAGATCCTCTGACATGAGCAAACCTGAGCGTTCTCTCCCGTTAGCACTGACCATGCTTAATCTGCTCTTGAGGATTGATGCCCTGTAAGAATGACGCCTCCAAGAGCAATGCCATTTCCTCTTTTCTGTGATATCTTGAAAGGGGAAGAAGAGGCCAGGTTTGTATTGATCGCTGGCTGGGGTTGCTGGCTTTGAGGACGGTTGGGTATAATCTAAATTGAGGCAATCCTTCCAATTAGCCTGCTGTAATATGGCACAAGAGCACTGAGATTATAGAAATGTAGGTGATATGTCACAACACCACACACTCAAATACACACCCGTAGGACCTAGGACTGGCTTCAAAATCTTCAAATCTCTGTTGAAAGTCTGTAATGGAAATCTCTTTTGGAAATCTTTTATCTCACCTGCTTGGTGGAAGTGATTGTGCCCCTGTACTCGGCACTGGTGAGGCCGCACCTCGAATCCTGTGGTCAGTTTTGGGCCCCTCACTACAAGAAGGACATTGAGGTGCTGGAGCGTGTCCAGAGAAGGGCAACGAAGCTGGTGAGGGGGCTGGAGCACAAGTCTTATGAGGAGCGGCTGAGGGAACTGGGGTTGTTTAGTCTGGAGAAGAGGAGGCTGAGAGGAGACCTTATTGCTCTCTACAACTACCTGAAAGGGGGTTGTGGCGACGAGGGTGTTGGCCTCTTCTCCCCAGTAACTAGCGATAGGACAAGAGGAAATGGCCTCAAGTTGCGCCAGGGGAGGTTTAGATTGGATATTAGGAAAAATTTCTTCATCGAGAGGGTGGTCAGGCATTGGAACAGGCTGCCCAGGGAGGTGGTGGAGTCGCCATCTCTGGAAGTGTTCAAGAAACGTGTGGATGTGGTGCTTCAGGACATGGTTTAGGGGACATGGTGGCGCTGGACTAATGGTTGGACTTGATGATCTTGAAGGTCCTTTCCAACCTAGTGATTCTGTGATTCTGTGATAATATGAAATTAGTTGCCTTTCTCTCACCACTTCAGGGGTAGATGAAATAATTTGCAATGAAAATTATTTACTAACATTTAGTGGACTTTCTGTCTTTGGTCTGCTGTTATTTTGAGCTATTTTGTAAAAACAGATTACTTGGAACAGGTTATATTTTTCTCTGAGAACACTTAATAAATTACTGAGGCTCTGTTGCCTTGCCATAAAACACTAGCAGTAATCTCTCTGCTAAAAATTATAAGAACGAACTTAGTGACGTCCATCTGACATGCCTGACCACAGCAAATTCTGCTCAGAGGGATATGAGAAGGCATCTGTTAAACAAGTTCACAAAGACTGAATCTAGATTCCCAGAAAAACAGGTTTCTGGCATTATTTTTTACAATTCTACCAGCTGTATGTTGGTGGTACCTAAACCTTTTCACTTGTCTAGTCTGACATCATGTAACCATGTGCAGCTGCACACAGACACCAGACTGTACTTAGCCCTGAGATAGCACCTAACCTTGCCCTTTGTTTAAGTGATGCTGCAGTTTACTGGTAAATGCAATGCCAAATATCAAATAGAAAGTAGCAAAATATACATATGCTGGGAAAAAATCTCTTCTTATGCTGATATTTACATAACAAAACCAGATGGAGTGACTGAAGTGAAAAATCTCAGCTTTGGTAAAGATCTCAGGACGAACCCAGCAGGGTATATAATAAAAACTGTGAGAAAAATTAGTTTTATGCTTTCATTTTCTGAGGCAGGTAACAAATCGCCTGCCTGCTGGAGCATTGATCTCATAATTTCCATTAAGTTTTCATCGGTCTCTTCTGCTAGCAGAAGGATCTGGCGTGTGACAGGTCATCTTCAGCCAGGATGAAAAGCCTTCAGTCCAGTGTGAGGGTGAGGAAGAGAGCCTCAGCCTAGAGACTGTTCAAGTGAACTGAGGCTCACAAAGATGAGAGGCCTTTTGGTGTCTGACAGAGGCACAGAGGCTCTCGCAGGGTGCAGATGTATTCGTCCGAACCTCGGCCAGCAGGCAAACCCTGCTCAGCTTTCGAGACGCATTTCATCCGAATGAAGTCACATAATGTATCCTGGCTTCAATTATGAAATACTGAATCTGACAGGTAAGGTACCGAGTGTTCATGTTGACATCATGATACATACACCATGCAAGCGGTCTTTAGAAGAGGTGCTTGGACTTCTCTGTAACTTCTTGCTGGAGTCTTTACTGAAGTTGAGCGAAATACAAGCAAAACAGGGCCTTCACAGTTCCTCGATTTCAGCTTGAAATAGACACACACAAAAAAATCTGTTTAATACTATATCAGAACAGAAAAAGGCATTGCTTTATTTTATTTTCTTTCTTCTAGGGAGCAGCCAAATCATGAACGGATTGGTTTTAACATTGAAAGCCTCTTGCTTCGTGGCTGTACAATCAGAAATACTGAGGCTGCAAGAGGAATTGTTATATATGCAGGTAAAATGTACTTTCTATCTAGCTAAACATAGACTTTCCCTGTAAATATCCTTAAGTAAATAAGTGTAGTTTAATATTGCACCACAGTTTGACATTCTGTTTTAAGAACTGGTAGTGCATAGGAAGTTTACATAACTTTTGGAAGTAACGGTATTACTCGTCCATCTCAAAAGCCCAGAGTCCTGCGCTGGGTCTCTGGCAAGTGACAGTATCCTTGTGTATGTCAGATATCTTGCTATCGTTGCAATATCTTGCGAAAATATCCAGACAAGTAAAAAATCGCTAAGGTGAGTTTAACTCTCAGCTCTGCAGCTCTGATTATAACACTAATTCCATCTGGCATAAAATCTACACGGCTGCCCTAAGGGAGGTCTCGCTGCCTCCGCAGGGCAGAAGCGGGTGCAGCTGAAGCTACCCAGCAGAAAAAAAATCATCAGAACGCCAAGCTGTGCCAGCGCCAGGCAGCGAGAGCAGCTGCTGGAGCTGCCGGGAGAGGTGGCGGCAGCACAGGTTTGCGCTGACACAGACATAGCGTGTCCACGCAGCCATGAATTTCAAGCAGTAAAGACATGAACCAAGCAAGACAGTGTCAGTGCCCAGATCAAATGCAACGGTGCCAGGG
>NW_010511035.1:0-22625 GCF_000687285.1 Phaethon lepturus | reverse complement strand
CGGGTCAGCTCATCTTTTTCTCATCATCTTTCACCTTTGGTGTGTTGCCGCTGCTTTTACTCGGTGAGCGTGATTTATCATTGGCTTTGCCAGCTGTGCCCTCTTCCCCTCCAGAAACAGAATATCAGCTACGCTCTTTACTTGTAGATTAAATAAAAGTCCATTTAAGTACAACAATTAATCCCACTATTGGTTATTTTTATTTTTCCAGAGAGTCATGTCCCCTGTTTTATGTCTAATCAGCAGCAGGAGGTTCGAGACTGAACCTCCTAAGAGAAAATAGAAGTCACCATCTTTGCAAGGATCATTTATCTTAGATTAGTCTCTGCCATCCAGATTATTTTACCTGACAACTGGCCGTTTCATTTCACTACTGCAGAAGTGGACTTTAAATGACTGTAGCTCCCATATGTTTCCAAAGTAACCTTCATTTTGTGGGTCTTTCATTGAACACCACACATGGGGATGGTGCCCCAGACAGAAGGAGGAGAGTCAGAACCAAACCCGTCACTCATTTTTTTGGAAGTAACTACTATATAAAAATCTCTGTAGGAATCATTCCCTATAGAATTGAAGTAACTTGTCTTCCCTTCTTCTCTTAGGATGCCTATTTTTTTTCTCATTAGTACAGTCATTTCCCAGTATGTTCCTTTGGCCACCAGCATAGATCTTAATGTGGATCTCTGTTAATGTTACTTAAGCTGCTAGTAGCAAAGGTTGGAGTTTTAAAGTCATTTTCAAGATATGGCGTCTTTGATCTGAGTAAGACTTCAATTCAATTTCCAACTGGCATCTTATTGTAAATGTCAGCATGAAAGTTTGTTCTTTTTCTGCTAAAATTAGACTCACTTGAGCCAGTACCAGCTTCATTTCTAGGGTTCTTTGACATTGATTATACTTTGGCTTTTAATCATGGTCTGTGACCTTTTCTGAACAATCAAGATCAGTCACATTATAAGATGGCACATTCTCCGTTTTTATAACTCTATTACTCCTCAAACCTACTTTCTAATGGAAGTCTTTGTGAAGAATAAAGCCATCACTTAATGTGATTGTTTAGCCTGTGCATCCGACCCAAATACGGTTATACCGTTCATGGCTACCCAAATGGTTCTATACAAAGCAATAGCACTGATGCACAAAAACCTCATTACAGAGCAACAGCCAACGTAGTCTCATTGTGATAGGGACAGCAGCAAGAATTAGATGCTTTTCAAATAATAAAGTACCAGAATGAGGTTTTAGATAAGCCCATCATCATCCACAAATGGAGAGACAAGGTACTAGCGGGATGCTAGGTGAGGTGCTGTGTTGCACGGCATATGAAACTGTGAGGATTAGAAGAGAACAAAGTAGTTTATTCCTCTTATTCCTGATATTCTGTTTCTTGCAAGGTGACATCTGTGTTACAGATGTGTCCTTTTCCTGTTTGTCAGCTGAAGTGGAAGGGAATGATAGAGCTGATATTTGGAAAGAAATCTCTTCCCATTTTCTCCCTGAAATATATCCATCAACATTCCATCAACATTTCCTTGAAGGTTTTCTGGGAGGGGTTAGAGGTTTTTGTCTTGTTTTGATTTCAGCACAAAACATTCCATTAAGCCTAACATAAAAAAGAAGTCAGGAACAAGAGTCACACAGCTGCTGGAGGCAGAGAAGTGCAGGCAGCACTTCTCCTCTTCCGTGTAGCTCAGTGGTTAGCGCATTTGTTCACCGAAGGGAAGACTTGGGGTTTGTTCTTAGTTCTGCCTGTATGGGAGCGAACATACATCTCCTGCTTCACAAGTTGTACCCTGAATACCTATGTGGAACAAGTGGGTACGTACCAACGTGAGTTGGGAAGGAGGGAGCATTAGTAGTGTAAGCTGGTCCTACCGACATAGCTCCAGGTTGTGTAAATAATTACATATTCACTGGAACAGGCAGCCAAGAGTCCCAGCTTGGGTGAATGTCCTGAACATAAGGCTGGAGACTAATTTTCTCTCTTGCTCTCTGCCTCAATTAATAACCTTTGATGTAAACCTGGAATGAATCCAGCAGGCATGATTGAATCTCACCTAACTTCCAGCTTTTAGTTCAAATCACTTCCCTAGAGAAAGCCAAAAGGTAGCTTGGAAAACAGTCCCTTTCACACACATCATGCACATACAAATGAAAACTAAGTCTGCAGCATCTGTATTTTCAGGGAAAATGACTGTAGAAATAAATATAAAAGGTACCATTTAATATAGCAACAGATGGCATCCACATATTCCGATTGTGGAGCCACAGTTTAGATAATATTAATAGAATAGAACAGAAAAAGCAATATCTGCTTCTTGGCTTCTTACAGCACTCCTCTTTTTCCATTACAAATACACTAGTTCAATTCTAATTCAGTAAGTTTTAAGGATTGGGTTTTTTTTAATTTCTTGTCCTACTGTTTTGTTAGCACTTTACAACCACATAACGAAAAACTAAACAACATTAGAGTCTTTCGCTGCTGGATCTGACATGTTGGATTTTATTTAAGTTTATACATGAAATATGTCTAGTGGCTTTTAAATAGCTGCAGAAAAATATTCAGTGTAGGTTTCAGGAATCTGTATAGCACTTAATCAAGTTGTTTGTAAAATACAAAAACATAATATTATTGTTGTTTTTCCTTTTATTCTCAAGGAGATTTGGCTTTTGAATATTTATATAAACCTTGTGATCCTACTGAACATGCTGTCTTCGGGAAAGTAAAATGTATAGGACAGCTGAAATCTGTAATGTAATGGGGGTCTTTTGTAAACCTCTAGATTTAGTCTCTAATATAATCTGTTATTCATTCGAATGAGAAGATGGGCAATAAAATTACTGAATGAAACTAGAGTCAAATTAACATATCATGACCACCCTGCTCTCATTTTGTGAGATAAATACTTTAAAAAAAAAAGACAAAATATTACATAAACGTGATGATACTCATTTGTGTTTTGAAGGTCATGAAACTAAGGCCATGTTAAATAACAATGGTCCTCGTTACAAACGCAGCAAGATAGAGCGACGGATGAATATGGATATTTTCTTATGTGTGGGACTCCTGTTCGTGATGTGTCTTGTTGGAGCTGTAGGTATGAGACACTAACAAAAATCTTCTGTTTCATTGCTTTTTTCTACAAGGGAGTTAAAACTGATAGACCCGGGTGAGATCAGATCTAGAGCTGAATGCTTATGGGGTCTTTAGGCTCCTTGGTCTTTCCAATAGACAAGTTAAAATGGCAAATCTGAGCAATTCAGATGGAAGAAAATTCAGCCATGGCTATAAATATTTCAGCTAAGACCCTTCTCCACTGTGGTAAAATATGAGTAGAGCAAGCAAGTGAAAGCCACTGCGTTAATGCATTACAGGAGTCAGTACTTGCCAACTGAGATCTGCTTACTGAGTGGGTGTTCGTTCCTTGTTATAACAACAGAAGTAAAATCCTGTAGCTTTACCTTCATTTCAGCAACATCTTCCTCTAATATGTTCAGGAGTGATGTTAGCCAGAGCCACCCAATTTAAAGCCCATGAGCTGCATATGACTAATTCACCCTATTTACAGTCTCCACAGCTACCTTCCTTCTCAAAAGCCCCTTTACAGCAGGCTGTGGGGTGGATTAATTGTTTAGGTAGGAAGAGCCTGCATTTTTCTGGGGTCCTTGCAATTGAGCTCACTTGAATATAGTAACTGGGGTTAGCTGACTAGAGTTCACTAGACTGCTAGTAACGTGTGGACGTGGCATTTCGGGACATGGTTTAGTGGCCATGGTGGTGTTGGGTTGATGATTGGACTTGATGATCTTAAAGGTCTTTTCCAACCTTAATGATTCTGTGATTCTGTTAATCTCAAAAACATCATCTTCACTGCATGTAAGCACCTGTCTGTCTTCCAGCTCTGATTGCAATCTGTCCCAGGCAGGTCAGGATTAATAGGATCTCATAATCCTGAGGAAAGAGCCAAATTTTAAGCCTAACTGGTTTTTGAATGGGTTGCTGCTTTAAAGAGATAACAGAGGCTCCCAGGAGTGCTTTGTGTTCAAAGCTCCTTTTCCTTTTAATTGATTCCATCTCGGTGATAACTTGCTTAGTGCTGCTGCTCTGATTTAGTTTTGTAGGGACAAAGTCAAATAATGTGGCCCTGTCAGGTTTTCCTGAACCTGCCCTGGGGACATGGTGTGACACACCAGCCAGCCGTCAGTGTAATACCATTAGAAGTAAGGGCCATCCAAAAAGATGAACAATTGAACTGACTTAATTGCTTTTTTAATTTTGCTGCTGCATGTTGCAGTGGGCTTTTCTGGCACAGAAACGGGATTCCGGTTTGACAACTGAGCTCTTTGTGAGGGAGAGAGGCACTTTATTTTCATTGTTCCCTGGCTCCTGTCATGTAGATTTAAAGACTTGTCTTTGTCTGGTGTGTAGGGGCCCTGGAGTAATAAAGTCCTTTCATTTACAGTGGTCTCAGATGAAAAAATCAGCATTTAAAAAACAATTTATCTGCTCGGGTTAAAAAAAAATAATATTCATAGTCTAAGTGAAACGTGTAAAACAGTAACAAGTCCGTTAGCTTTGACCCATTCAAAATGTCCTGTAGCTCTGCCATGAATTTTTGCTTTGCAACCTTGCCTGAATGTAGGGATCTAGGAAGAAATTTCACTGGTGGGTTGGTTATCAGTGTTTTGCTTGCACACAGCGAAAAACTGGGGTGAGAAGTGGCTTGTAGAGCATAGCTGTCCTTGCCAGGTGTGATTGCGGGCTCTAGCAGCCGGGAAGTATTGCTGAAATAATTTGAATTCCTTTGGCAGCATTTTGGTAGGCAGATGCTGCAAAACAACTGCTTGCTTAATTGGTGCTAATAGTGGTTTTATCAGAGCTGGGTATGCGAAGTGGACTAATAGAGGGTTTTGGCAGGTAAAAGGCATCTGGAGCAATGATGCAGTAAGGGAAAGGGACTTGTTTGTCCTAGCTCTGTGTGAAGTTTCTGATGCTGCAAATTTAGTAACATCCTTGAGCAAAGTTTCTTTCCGTAAGGGCAGTGTGAAAGGTGGCAATGTGGTGGCGTGTTGGTAAGCCCTGAACCGGAGGCTTTGCTGCAGTTGTGCAACGGTATCTACCGGTATGCAAGACACAGGGGAAGAAGGAGTTTTGGGGTACGACTTAATCCAAGGGAATGTAAAAACGAGCTGCCCAGACTGAATTGTAGGGATCTTGTTAACTCTAACAAAGACAGATGGAAATCGATAATGGTCAGGAAGGGTAAGAAAGATTTCAGTTTGTCTATGCAAAGGTTATAAGGTTTCTTTCTGTTAGGAAGAGGGAGGCTTCAACACTGAGGATTTTTAAAGATAGGCAGTAGAGATGGAGTCCTCCAGCAACAAAACAGAGAGTGAGGAGAGCTCTGTGCAGAGCTAAGAGCCCTGGGGGACACCTGCCGAAGGAGAGGTGAATAAAAATATCCATGGCTGCTCATTTCTTACTAGCACATCAATTACATGCATGTGCTACAGAGCTCTGCATATACTTTGCATTCTCCGGTAGATTTACAGTATTGCTTGGGGACTGTTGCTTTGGAAATGTTCTTTCTTTTTAATTACCATAGCAGTCCCTATCTGAAAATTTCAGATACTTCGTCAATCACCTTACTGCTCAGTGTATTTTCAGTATTGTATATCATTCCTACAGGGCATGGCATTTGGACTGGAAACTCCTCGGAGCATCCGCCTTATGACATTCCAGATGAGAAGGGCAATTTTCTGTCTCCAGTGCTTGCTGGTTTCTACATGTTCTTGACAATGATAATCCTGTTGCAGGTAAAAGACAAAAACCTCCAAGGAAGAACCTGTTCAAAACTGAGTATAATCACTAATGAACAATTAATATCAACTAATAGCTGTGCAATACCTTATTAATCCTATTTGAAAATATTGCTCAAGTGTTTCAAATCATCCAAGTGTGAAATAATGTATCTTCTTTTTTTTTTCTAACTGCAGATTTTTCTTTCTTGTTGTCGAAACCCCACAAGGATATCGATAGGGAGGACATGTATTATATCTTTAAATAACTCCAGAATCTCTAGCATATGCAATAACGAGGATATTTACATCCAAATAGCAGCACTTTTTTTTTCTGACTATGGCCAGAATTCTAAAATAAGAATGCCACTTAATATCTCAGTGAAATACAAAATTGTCATTTTTCCTAATGGGGAAAAATAACTAGGTATGGTTCAGCCAGTTTAGGAGAGAAACTAAATTAGAAGTAGGATGCTCATATATTTGTGATTAAGCCTAATTGTGAAAGAACATTTTATGGGGAAAAAATCACATTTACTTTTCAGATTTCTTGATGTAACTGCCAAGATTTAAGTGGACAGAATTTCTTTAATATGAATGAAATGTGAAGATAAGTTTCAGAGTTGCTCAGAGGTTCCTTGGAGATTCCTTGGGGGGATTATTCTTCATTACTGAAACAGAATATTTGTGCATCTTAAGAATTCATTGTTATTTCAGGACAGGGAAGCTAGTGGGTGGGAAGTGTTGCCTGCAAAGTAATGGCCTGTGAAACTTCTTTACATTAAGAGTTAGTCTGTGCTAGTGTATCCTTTCAGAGTTTCAGGAGGGTAAGAGCAGCATGCACCTCAGCCCAGAAAATGTGCCTTGTGAGAGCATCCTCTGAAAGACCCATCTTTGCATTTGGTGTTCCAGGAATTTTGTCTTAAATATTTCACTTATTGTCCATGTTTATCCATTGCTGTTGTGTGCAGGATTTTTTTTCTCCCCTGAACCATTATTATTGAGTCCTACAATATGTCTCTAAGAAGAACTGTTTCTCTGAAAATTGTTGGTATACCTGTGCCAGGACATTGCTGACAGAAAGCAATAAGACTTTTCTCACCCCTCATTGAGAATTTTCTCTCTCTTTCAGGTTTTAATCCCTATTTCTCTTTATGTGTCCATTGAGTTAGTCAAGTTGGGCCAAGTCTTCTTCATTCACAACGACATTGACCTGTATGATGAAGAAGCAGATTTGCCCATACAGTGCCGTGCCCTAAATATTACTGAAGATCTTGGACAAATCCAGTACATCTTCTCAGACAAAACTGGGACACTAACAGAAAACAAAATGGTATTCCGACGTTGTACCATCAATGGAATTGAGTTTTCACACCAGGAAAATGGTGAGAGACACTTTTTCATACTTGCTTTTCTCTCTGAGCAACTAAATGTTGTTAATTTAAATATTAGTATTTAAGCCTACTGAGCCCTCTGACTGAATGTAGAGCTTTGTGGATTTGTCTCCACTTTGTGAGGGACTCCTGCTATGGAGATTCACAAAAGTAAAGGTGTTTTAAATGATTCAGAAGTCAGATGGGAAAGGTTTTCCCATTCCCTCTGCAGGCATCTCAGGTTTTGCCTTGTGTTCAATACCCACTTGAGAGTGCAAAGAGAACATTTTCGTTTTCATTTCTAAATGAATGCCAGCCAACCTTTTATAAGCTCACAAAGTGAGATTGGTTAGTAATTAAACTCAGTGGGTCCGAAAGTAATTACCATATCCTTCTGTGTGTTATGAAAGGTACATTTCCGTGAGTCGACCCTAGCTGCGGTCCGCCTCGGGAGTCATTTGGCATTCGGTGCTCTGAATCTGGGGTTTTGACTCGGGCCCGTTCTTGGTCTCTACTTTCTCTCTACATAGTAAGAAGGATATTACTAAGCTGGCAAGCAGCTGCCAAAAAGATGTTTGTGCTCTGTGACAGAAAACATTAGCAATTTGTGAAGTACCATATTTTACTTTCCTGTTTCAGTCAACTGCAAAATGCAGCTTAAAGAGATGAAGCATTAGCAGAAGTCCATAAAAGTGACTGATCGCTTTGAAACGCGTTTTTGTTTTCTTGCAGTAATAAACACGGGAGAGTGGGAGTTGCCAGAAACTGAAGTGGATACTGAAGTTTTTCTGGTGCTGAGTTTTGAGATGTTTTGGCTTTGAGTTAGTTTGTTTCAGTCTTTTTAGCCAACCAAGGAATTCCTGAGCAATGCAAAGAACAGAATAAAAAGTGAGGTTCCGTTTTCTCTTTTTACAGCCAGGCGCCTGGAAACCCACAAAGAATTGGATTTAGATGATGAGGACTCAGCAAAACTTCAACACTTCGCTCTTCCTCCCATGAATATTGAGAGACCAGACACGTATAAGCAGAGGACCGTGAGATCTTTAAGGAGGTGCCAGAGTGCTAGAGCTCATTTTCAGGGGCATACACGGAACAGGTCACTCGGCCGTCGTGACAGCAACCAGTCTCAAGTGGCATTCAGCAGTACCATTGTGAGTATGAGCAGACTGAGCTCATACATTTGAAGTTCTCCTTTCTGTTGCATTTTGTAACGGGGACCCAACAGGTGGACAGGAGAAATTGAAGCTCTGGTGGAGCCAAGGGAGGGAAGGGGGAGACGAAGTGTTGGGGTCCATGCTTAGAGCGTGCAGGCTACAGCTGGGGGGAGCTGGGTGCGCGTTTGGGAAGCTGGGTTCTTCTATCAAAGACTGCAGCAGAAGAGTGGTGGCACACGGGTGAGTTTTTGTGATGGTTGCTTGATCAGAGGAGGAGGCATGAATTTGGGGTCCAAGGATCGAGACCGCGGTTCGTAACAGCAGGAGGTACTTTGCACAGAGGTGAATGAGCTTTTTGTACTGTTCTGGTACACTAAAATGCCAGGGAAAGTGAGGTGGGGATTCTGGGCTAGGACTGTGCAAGAGGAGCTAGGGACGTGAGTCTGGGAACTGGCTTTGCAGAGACAGGACGTACAGCTCCTCCTGGGAGATGATGGTGGAGAAGAGGGTATGGGTTTGAAGTCTGAGTTTGAACGTAGCTCAGAAAGCCACAGACTAGTTCTGCTACGGGCACTGCAACATATCGTCTCTGTTAAACGGAATTCAGCCACCCCTGCGCTGTGCATGCAAAATGGCCAAGCGGCACTCTCCAAAGCAGTTCTTGGATTTTCTTAGCATGTCAAAAGGAAAAAAAATGGAAAATGAAAAAAAATGAAAAAAATGAAAAAAAAGGAAAAAAAAAATTTTTAAGGAAAAAAAAAAAAGCAGCACTTCTCACAAAGATAATACAAATTGAGCCAAAAGGGCATATCACAATAAGGCCTTAAAACCCTGCAAGATGTTGAACTCTGCAAGACGCTGAAGAGCCTTGTCCCACTTCAGTAGGTAGGTGGGCCTCTGACCCACCTCGAGTACTGACGTGGAAGTACCTGTCTTCACTGCAATTCTAGGAACATCTTAGACTCCGCTGAGTTTTAGATCAGATGCTTCCCAAAATCTAACACAACCTAATTCAAGCCAGACTATTCTTTTCTTCTTGAAAGTTTTTTAAAAGACATTTCAGAAAAGGCTTTTATGGACTCTAGGAGGACATCGAACACTTTCAGAATTAGAATTCCAATTAAAATTAAATGCCTGGAAAACACTTCAAAATCTTTTTCTTTTTTTAAACTAATCAATACAGAATTCTCAGAATTTTATTTTCTGCAGTTGTTGTTCTTGGCAAAGTAGTTTAAGTGCGTTATAAGATCCTACATACCTCATTCAGTTCCTCTGTCCTGTAGTAGATATCAGTCAGTACTCCTTCTGCTCTCGGAGTATGGGAATTTTGTCAGCTGTTATCCTAGCATTTTCCAGCCCAGTCCTCATGGGACGTTGAGAACCTCTCCATGGGTTCTTGAGAACCCATGGGTCATGACTTTTGAGAACCTCTTATGGGTCATGACTTCTGAAGTGTGATAAAGGAATTTCTTGCCAGTGTATTTCCCCAGTTATGTTTTTTACTGCCAGGCCTCTCTGTTTGCTTCTATGAACAAACTGACATGTTTGGGGTTTTTTTCCCCACTGTAAAAGCTGTATCTGAGGAACCTAGTATCAAACATCTCCTTTGTAGAGGAAGATTAAGCTACTGTCATGGAAATAACCAGTCTTAGCTGTTAATAGGTGTCACTCTCTCTGGGTAAATCATTTAACCTCTAAAATATGAAGATGTAGTAGAAACAGAGACACTTGGGTAATTTCCCAGAGGCTGTCCTGTATGTTGATATCCTTCAAACGATGCACAGTAGCATCTTTCCTTATCTGCCAAGCCAATTCCCTTTCAATAAAATGGGGATAGTAAAATTTTCTGTGTCTCTCTGGTTCCTGCCCTTTGGAACTTATAGTGCCTTGTCTGATGCATTTGTACTTTGCTACAAATCTGGAGCATCTGTGTACGCCAGTTACCCAGATAGTATCATGGGCCTCAATGTTTCTCAGTAGTCAAAGTTTCTTACAGAAAATCCATCTTTGAACTATGTGTGATTGAAGATTGTCGTGGTTTAACCCCAGCCGGCGCCTAAGCCCCACACAGCCACTCGCTGACTCTCCCCCAGTGGGACGGGGGAGAGAATCAGAAGAGTAAAAGTGAGAAAACTCGTGGGCTGAGATAAAGACAGTTTAACAGGGAAAGCAAAAGCTGCACACACAAGCAGAGCAAAACAAGGGATTCATTCACCACTTCCCACCGGCAGGCAGGTGTTCAGCCATCTCTAGGAAAGCCGGGCTGCATCACGCGTAACGGTGACTTGGGAAGACAAACACCATTATTCTGAATGTCTCCCCCCTGCTCCTTCCCCCAGCTTTATATGCTGAGCATGATGCCATATGGTACAGGATGTCCCTTTGGTTGCTTGGGGTCAGCTGTCCCAGCTGTGTCCCCTTCCAGCGTCTTGTGCTCACCCAGCCTCCTCGCTGGTGGGGTGGGGTGAGAAGCAGAAAAGGCCTTGACCCTGTGTAAGCACTGCTCAGCAATGACTAAAACAGTGGCAGTCAATGACTGTCAAACACAGTCTTCGCTATGAAATTGTGAGACTCGGCTTCTTCAGATCAACGAAATGCAAGAGGAAAAAAAAGCTGTTTTACATAATAAACAACATAAAGTCCAAAGGCCAATAGTTAGCATTGTACAATTTGTTGTTGTTGGCTTTTATCTTAATAAATGTCAAGTTTCCAAGGGTTGATGTGCCAGCCACGTGAAACTATTCATGAAAACCGGTAGCCTCAGGTAATAATAAAATTGAAGAACTTTGCACTGCTGAGAAGACACAGTGGTTTTTGGGTAAGGGTTAGCACAGCATCTGCTATGAGCACCTGCATGTCAGAACTGTTGCCAAGAAAAGCATTTTAAAGCAAAAGGGACATAAACATAACAGTATCCCACAAAATGTAAAGAGTTCAGTTGGAAAGTAACTGTGTCAAACAAAAGATAATAATTTACAAATGTCAAATTTATGTGTGAATAGTTTCTAAAGGAAAATTATCTATGCAGTGATCACAAAATTTACTTACTCTCAACCAGCCTTACATGAATCAGTGGTAAGCAGGTTGCATATGGTATTTTAAGTGCATTTGTACAGCGGTAGTTGATTGTGCCTGCAAATCAGCATGTTTGAACTTTGTCTCAGTATTCTGAGCAGTTCTGCAATTAGGAAGCTCTGCAGCTACAGGACGTATTTCAGCCTGCCTGTTTGTGAGAGTGTTCTCTGCTTGACAAGTTTTGATGTTTTGCTGAAATACGAGAAGCTCTTCTCAATTAACATGTTCATCTCAGTGCATCTCTGAGATAGAGATGAGGATGATGGGTTTTTCATGGCACTTGATAAAGTTAATTAAACTGGAGCCCACAGATCCTAGAAGAATAATTAAATAGCATTGTTTGTCTTTTCTGGAGTAAAAGTATCATGTAGAGCCTAACTCCTAGGGCTTACCCTTTGGCTTTGCCCCTTCTAATATTTTTGCCATAGTCTTCATGATTCGTGGCAGTTTGTGAAGCCTCCATACATACAATTCATGCAGTTCATCAGAAATGATGAATCTTATGTCCAGTTAACAGCTTCCAAAAATTCAGTGTCAAAGTCTATTCACTGGGAAAGAGCTTGACCAGGTCTTGGACAATGGAAAAGCAAATTCCTAGCTTATTGTCAACAATCGTCTCTTGCTACACTTACTAAACATAAAAATACAGAGATAGAGATCTACCTATTAACAGTTACACTTGAAAAAGTTGAGACTGAGATGAACAGATCTGTTTGAACACAAATTCAAGCTATTCCAAAAACTTACAGTTGAAAATTGCTGCCAAGTCTGCAGTGTTTATATTGATACCATAAAAATGTGCAATGTCTGTGTATGTCTTAGGCTTTATGTGGAATGGAAAGGAAGGAAGAACAGTGTAGTCTTTACTTCAGAAATCTCCCAGGATAAATATAGTGACTGATTTATTCATTTCGTAAACATTTATGAGAAATCTGGAGTGAGACAGACACCGCAGAAGCACAGAATGGTTGAGGTAGGAAGGGACCTCTGGAGGTCATCTGGTCCAACCGCACTGCTCACCTACAGCCAGTTACCCAGGTCCATGCCCAGACATTTTTATATCTCTAAGGATGGTGTCTCCACAAGCTCTCTGGGCAACCTGTGCCGGTGACAGTGTTCTGTCACCCTCACAGTTAAAAAGTGTTTTCTGATGTTCAGGTGGAACCTCCTGTGTTTCAGTTTGTTCCCATTGCCTCTTGTCCTGTCACTGTCGACCACTGGAAGTGCCTGACTCCATCCTTTTTGCACCTCCATTCAGGTGTTTATATACATTAATAAGATCCTCCCTCAGCCTTCTCATCCCTGAACAGTTGTGGTGCTCTCAACTGCTCCCCATATAAGAGACGCTCCAGTCCCTTAATCATATCTGTGGCCCTTCGTTGGGCTCTCTCCAGTATGTCTATGTCTCTCTTGTACCAGAGAACGGAGAACTGGACACAGTATTCCAAGTGTGGTCTCGCCGGTGCTTAGTAGAGGGGTAGGATCACTTCAGTGGACCTGCTCGCAACACTTTGTCTAAAACAGCCCAGGATATCATTAGCCATCTTTGCTGCAAGGGCACGCTGCTGGCTCATGTTCAACTCTGCCCAGAAGGACCCCCAGATGGTGACCAAGCTGCTTGCAAGCATATATTGCAAGCATATATTGTTGCCTGGGGTTGTTGCTCCCCAGGTGCAGCACTTTGTACTTCTCTTTGTTGACTCCTCTACAATTCTCAGGAACTTCATGATGTTCCTGTCAGCCCATTTCTCCAGCCTGTTGAGGTTCCTCTGGATGGCAGCAAAACCCTCTGGTGCATCAGCCGCTTCTCCCATGTTAAACAGGACTGGACCCAGTATTGATCCCTGGGGTACACCACTAGTCCCTGTCTTCCAACTATACTTTGCACGGCTGATCACCACCCTCTGGGACCGGCCATTCAGCCAGTTTTCCGTTCACCTCACTGCCTGCTTATCCAGCCCATACATCAACAGCTTGTCTAGGATGATCTTACAGGGGACAGTGTCAAAGGCCTTACTGAAGTCCAGGTAGAAAATATCCACTGCTCATGGACATGTCCATATCTAAAGTATCTAACGCAATTGGAAAAAGAACTGACTTACCTGTTCTTTCACACCTTGTGTGAAAACAGAAACTGATTTTCATCCTGCCTGTCAATACCTCTGGAGCCTTCAGCCCAACAGAGGATACCATCTCATTTTAGAACCTAGAAGGTAGCATTGGCCAACTTACTCATTTCTTTGGGTACCTCAAAAGGAGATAATGCTGGTATACTTTATTCATTTGGTTCCTTGTGGCTGCTGCAACTTCTCAGAGGGGAAAAATAAAATAATGTATTATAAAACAACAGAGCTATGGTTGACAGAAGGACTTAAGGGAACTTTAAAACAATAGGGAAAAAATAAAACGATAAGCAAATTTGGAACAAGGTAGAGCATTAACACTTACTTTGTCTACCTTTAGGTGTTCTTATGAATTAAGGTCGTGACAGCACTTTTCCTCCTAGATTTAATAATTCAAATAAATAGTGCCTTGCTATTAGAAGCATTTCATGAAGATTTCATTTGTACTATTGTCATCAGGTTTTAGTGCCATCAAGTAGAAAAAATGCTATCGAATTAATGAGGAAATCTTAAAAACTGAATGGCACTAGCCATTTTGTAACATCAGCATTTTCACTAACAAAATTTTTAAAATTGAAAAGGTGGTACCTTTAACTGATCATCATCATTAGTGCTGGTTTATTTCATTTTCTTTTTTTTTTTTAGTTTGGTTTTTTGTATGTTCAGACTGGTCAATGAACAGACTTCTTTGTCCAAATTTTTATCTCCTGAAGTTCCATAAGGCTGGAAATTCAGGTCATCCCTGTTTTCACCAAATGTGAAAAAGAAGAACTTTTCTGATAAATATTGATTTTTGCATTATTTTAGTTTTAAAACCTGTCTCTGAGGCCATAACTGACCTGACAGTTTTCTGTTTTTCCAGAGGAAAATTTTGAGTTCAGAAAGTTTCTGCTAAAGTGGAATACCTACTAGTGCATTGTCATTTTTGGCATGAACTAGAGGCAGATATTGAGGATATAGATGCAAAGGAAATTGAGTAGGATGATGATGGGTAGGAGAGACTGAGATCCACGTGGTTCATGAGGTTCATTCTAATTGTTGCAGTGCATGAGGAAATTATATGAATAGCTGGGCAGTCAGTCAATGAGTTTCTAACCATTCACGTTTTGAACTTAATATAATTCCCAACATAACTGTTTTGAGGGTTGTGTCTGCACATGTGTTCTTCACCGGAATTGTCCAGTTAAGCTCTCTGGGATAGCAAGCACAGCAAAGGCCACAGGTACACAGCTGCCCACAGTAACTGTCTGCCGCAGTACAATATTGTGAAAGGGTTTCTAAAGGATGACAGCTTTAACTTTTGAGCCTCTGAGTCCTTTCAAGAGACCTGACAAGATAACTAAAAAATCCAGCTTATCCTGAATGTGTATCAGTTTACTAGAGAAAGGACCGTATCTGTCACGGTTGACACACCTGAGGGACGGGATGCCATCCAGAGGGACCTCGACAAGCTCGAGGAACGGGCCCGTGTGACCCTCGTGAGGTTCAACAAGGCCAAGGGCAGGGTCCTGCACCTGGGTCGGGGCAACCCCCGGTATCAGCACAGGCTGGGGGTTGTGAAGGGATGGAGAGCAGCCGTGCCAAGAAGGCCTGGGGGGTCCTGGTGGGTGAAAGCTGGACAGGAGCCGGCAATGTGCGCCCCCAGCCCAGGCGGCCAGCCATGTCCTGGGCTGCATGCAAAGCCGCGTGGCCAGCAGGGCGAGGGAGGGGGTTCTGCCCCTCTACTCTGCTCTGGGGAGACCCCCCGCAGTGCTGCATCCAGCTCCGGAGCCCTCGGCACAGGAGAGACATGGACCTGTTGGAGCGGGGCCAGAGGAGGCCCCAGCAATGCTCCGAGGGCTGGAACAGCTCTGCTGGGAGGACAGGCTGGGAGAGCTGGGGGGGCTCAGCCTGGAGCAGAGAAGGCTCCGGGGAGACCTTCCTGCAGCCTGACAGGGCTTAAAGGGGGCCTGTAAGAAAGGTGGGGACAGACTTTTTGGCAGGGCCTGTAGCAATAGGACAAGGGGTAATGGTTGTAAACTAATAGAGGGAAGATTTAGACTAGATAGAAGGAACAAGTTTTTTACAATGAGGGTGGTGAAACACTGTCCCAGGTTGCCCAGAGAGGTGGTAGATGCCCCATCCCTGGAAATATTCAAGGTCGGGTTGGACGGGGCCCTGAGCAACCTGATAGAGTTGCAGATGTCCCTGCTCACTGCAGGGGGGTTGGACTAGATGGCCTTTGAAGGTACCTTCCAACCCAAACCACTCTATGATTCTATACTTCAAACATTTCCCCATTTTGTGAAACAAAAAAGCATGAAAACACTGAGCCAGAGGAACCAGAGCCTCCTGCAGCAGAGAAAGTGCAGAATCTTGTTCCAATTTTGGATTTCAGTTGAGCTCTGTGCTGCAAAATGAGCAGTAGATTTATTTGCAATTATTAGGATGATTTAAGAACTGCTATTCACTTTAGCAAGCAGGAGTTACAATACAACATATTCAGCTCAGCATAACACGGCCACGACGGTGGTTGGTTGACTTCTGTTGCATATTTAGGGAACTTAGGAAAACTGTGCCAGATTGAAGGAGGAGAGGGTAATAGCTGAGGTGAACTAGAAAGCAGATAAATAACTTTGGCAGTTCCTTAAAGAAGGCATCCAAAAGTGTTGGCTCACAGGAAGGTGTCTTTTAAATTTGGAAGCTCTTGTTAAATATGTCCCAGAATTAAATCCAAACCATGGATATATGTTGCTAACATGAAATTTCCATTAAAAGTAATACGCCCATAGCCCTACATCAGATTAAATTGTGGGTAACCAACATTGATAAGTAGTTTGGCTTGCAAATTTAGGTTTGGTTAGAAACAGTGTGGTAGTAAAATTACAGCAATGTTTCTGGAGCAAGTGAAGTATGTATGTATGTATGTATGTATGTATTTATTTGTTGTAAAAACTGAGGAAGAACAGTTTGAGACAGCTCTTTCTGGATGCAAAGCAAAATGACTCTAGAAACAAAAAGTGATACTGCTGTAACAAAACCATAAGCACAAAATATTCTTTGTTGAAATAACAGCCAGCTCCCACACTGAAATGGGACATCCCAAATCCACTTCCATCTGGAATGACATTTAATTCAGTAGTCAGCAGTTTCAAAGTTAGGGGATACAGTATAGATTACTCTTGATTTCTAGTAGTTCTCAAAAGAAATAAAATTCTGAAATTATCTTCTATTTCAAGATGCATTTCCTTCTAATTATCTAGTTATGCAACTTTTAGAAATGTATCTTTTTTTCCCTAGATGTTAAGTACAAAAGGCATTTACCTTACATAATTCTAGGTGTAAATTCAGTAAGAGGCAAGAAGAAGCTACCGAGTTTATAGTTTTTCCTGGAGGACAGGGTTAAATGGGAATAATCCTCATTAAGTAATTTCTCTTCCAGGAAAAGGATGTGACTCCCGATAGTAGGCTGCTAAGGCAAGTGAGAGATGCTGCACTTCAGACTGAAAATCTTTCTCCTTTTACACATATGAAGACTTCCACATCCCTTACTGACTTTTTTCTTGCCCTTGCCATCTGCAATACAGTCCTGGTCTCTACTGCTACTGAGCCAAGACAAAGGGTAATCTAACTTTAAGTATATGAGGAAAATTGATTATGCTTCCGTTTAACAGCATAGAGCAGTGTTCAGTGAAACCTGAAACAATGAAAAATAGTTTTTTGGGAGTTATCCTCTAGCTCTTTTGCCTTTTGTGTAATAGCTACTGTTTCCCTGCTTGTGTATATCCCTTCCTAACATGGCTTTTTATGTTTGATGAATAGCTATGGCTACCACAGTAGCTGCAATTTTTCTTTTAGATTTTATATTATATATACTGTAAGAAGTATGTTGAATACACTGGGTTTTCTCTCATCTCCCAGGCCATTGACAGAACTAAGAGAGGCTTGATTCCATCTCTGCTTCAAAGGTAGAGATACAAATCACCATCAAATTTGGATGCCAACTCACCTATGACTCCTTTACTGAATTCACCCACCACACTTAAATAGGAAAAAAAAAAAAAGTTGCTTTTTTAATTATCGTAATTTAGATACAGAAAAATATATTGAGGTTTTGAAAAGTATCTTGTAGTTCACGTTTATTTTTAACCATAGGTTTTCTCATATTCCTAGGTCACAGTCCCACCACCAATAAAACCTTCAGGAATCACCCTGGAGAAGATTCATCAGATATTTCAGCGGCTAAAATTAGCAAGCCTTAGTCAGTCTTTTTCATCATCTCAGTCTAGTACAGACCTAGGCGCGAGCTTCAATGCCAGCAACACCGAGGAGCATTTTGCTGCGTTGGATTGCAGCGACAGTGACAACAACTGCTGTGCCAGTGGTAGAGGTGACGAGCTCCAGGGCAAGGGCAGCACAGGTATTGGTGGTGCTTCCTTGGATGAGGTTTTTAAATCCATGACTAACAGTTCTCTGCCAACAGACTTTTGTTATGAGGCTGAGAGCCCAGATGAGGCAGCACTGGTCTATGCTGCCCAGGCATATAGTTTCACTTTAGTGTCCCGAACTCCTGAACAGGTGACCGTACAGTTGCCACAAGGCACACTCCTGACTTTTGATATTCTCTACACTTTGGGATTTGACTCAGTAAGGAAAAGGATGTCTGTAGTGGTGAGGCACCCTCTAACCAAGGAGATTGTTGTCTACACAAAAGGAGCTGACTCTGTTATAATGGACTTGCTGGAAGACTCCGCCAAAGGTAATTAGCCAATGAGCTACTTCTGTTGTGTCTCCTATAGAGAAGCACAAGGAGTTTGCAGTACTCTACTCTGCATGAAATATTATACCTAGGCATTAGAAATATAAAAAAAGAATAAGCTTTGTCTAGTGTTATCCTTGCAGATCAGAACCGAGGTATTTATTTAACCTGAGTAGTGCTTAGAATATGGAATGGGCTAATTAAAAATCACTGATAGCGCTAACCCATGTGGATTGTGTACTCTGCAATAATACTGTCATAAGGGCCTGACCATTGTATTTCAGCTCGTTAGCAAAAGTGCTATAATGTTAACAAACAAACAAAAATCCCGAGTAATGTTATCTTAAAGCAAACGAGGATCTTTAGCAAGCTTTCGGCTTACGCACAGCCATCATTTTTGAGCTTTTGAAGGTATTGCTATTATACTGGAATCCAGTTTTCTGTAATGCCCACTCTTTTTAAATCTTAGGCCATTAGGTCTGAAATGATCTGTGCTTCAAATGCAGAGTCTTTTCCTTGTATTTCACAGCTGACATTAGTGCAGAGAAGAGGATGAAAAGGATAAAACAAAAAACACAGAAGCATCTGGACTACTATGCCCGTGATGGCCTACGAACTCTGTGCATAGCTAAGAAGGTAGGAGGCCATTAGCCTAATATTGTTTGCAGCTTTGCTCTGTACATGTCAATAGATTTATTAGAAAAAAGTAATGGTTATAATTCTTTCTGCTGCAGGGAACAAACCAGATACAGCCCATCTTTTTGTCCCTCCATTTGATTACTCTGCAGTCTTTTTTCCCTCTTTTTCCTCAGGGTGAGCAGATGATGGATTTTTGGTCAGCCTCAAAGCATTAATTTCTGTGTCTTTTATGGTAACTCTAGCTGACCTTCTCTACAGTGATTCCAAGCAAGAAATAAAAACTCTGCAGAGGAGCCAACCATCTTCTGTTTTGCTTGGCATTCAGCTTTCAAAAATCTTGCCCTCAGCCTGGGTTAGTACATCTTAGCCTGATACTTTAATACAGAAGTTGTCTATGTGCAACAAATAGGTCATATTCAAGCTCTGGAGAAATGTAGAGCAACTGTCAGAAACTGTGTTTTCCAGTTCAGAGTCCCAACTAAGGGCTGTGTGATCAAGAGTTTCTCTAGGTCATGTTTTTAAGTCTCAGCTGTAGGCCATTTATACAAAGAGGAAGGCAGGTCTATTTTTCTCACTACTACTGTTCTTGCTGTCTTCTCTTGGAAAAGTTCGTGTTATTTTAAAGATGACACACTACTGGATGGGAGTTAAGTCTCTGTGATCCGGAATGCTGCCATTCTTCTCTTATTTAAATTTAAAATGACCTCTGTTTAAATTGTGTTATGCAGGTCTTGAATGAAGATGACTTTCAAAAATGGGCCAATTTTCGTCGGGAGGCAGAAGCTGCAATTGACAACAGAGATGAGCTGTTAATGGAGACAGCGCAGCATCTGGAGACCAAACTCACCTTGCTGGGTAGCTAAAAATAAAGAATCGTCATTGCATGAAGTATCACTTGCTCTCCTGTGATATTCTTGGCAATCAGACAGACAACAGCTTATACTAATTTATATCAAAAAGTCTTCCTCTGAGGTTTGGAAATCTCAGGGCTAGGATATACAGTCCATTGACAGGGTCTAAACAAGTTCTCATGCATCCTGAGCCGTAGTAACTTCAAAAAAGTGTACTGAAACTATCATGTGCCAGGAGCAAAGAACAGGTACATCAGCTGTTGCTGTGACTCAACTGACACAGTAGATAATGAAATCCCCAAAATTCAATCATGTGTCTGTATCTTTAGATAAACCTATAAAATACTGTACATTAACTTCACTTTTGAGCACAAATTCCAAGGGAATTTTGGTAATTATACTGCATTGTAAAGTACAGTAACCTAAGCACATAGGCATTTTTTTTTTTTCCTGCTGTTGTTGTATTGTCATGTTTGCTTTCTGCACTTTCTAAAAGGATGTTTCATGTTAAAACTTACATTCATTGGCACTTGTACATCATCCATCACCGTTGTATCTAACAACACTATTCTGTTACATTATAGAGCGCTTCAGTGCTTTTCTATTTTGTTTCCAAACATTTTGTTCTTTAGGACTTTGATTTTCAGAGTTGTCTCAGTCTCATCTTTCTGTACATACAATCTGTGCCCATACTTCATTATCCTGAACTTCTGTGATTTCAAGCTATTAGCATTATGACTTCTCATAATCTCTACAGTGATTTAAAAAATTAGAGTCATAGCAGTAAATGCCATAAGCAGAACGACAAAAAAGGTAATGTAGATTTTGTCAGTATCTGTTACCTTTGCCAACACTAAGGCTCCATGTGTTTTCATACTTTATTTCACAAAAAGTGTTCTTTTAGCTTAAATCAATATCTATCTTTCATATATCAGTTAGAGCATCTTCAAACTGACCTCTAGTGGAAGAGACAAGAAAAGAAGTATTGTAACCTTCAGATGGTGGTTTACCATCAGGATAAGTGTTGGCATCAGCTTCTAAGTTTGTGCCTTTTTAAAAAAAAAGCTTACTGTACCATTTCTTTTCCCTTTGACAGGCAAAGCATCTGACTTGACAATTGGGATAGCATTCATTTAAATAGTCAAAATTGATCTTTTCTAGTTGCCTTGGTGGGACTTAATGCAGTATTTTAAAAATGCGTACGGTGTAATTCCTCTGCCAGCACATTGTCATTTTGGAGTATTAAAAAGAAATAAAATGCATTGTTCTAGCAATGAGTAAAATGAAGAGCCTGAACTTGATTGCTGACATGTTCAGATATTAATCCAAATGCAGCTCGTGTGTCTTTGTGTTTACTTCCCGGACAATACGTTGGCTCAGCTCTTGATAAGCTCAGGATCACAACTAGAAGTCAAAGACCTTTTCTTAAAAAAGAAAATAGCAACATGATTTCCAGATGAAAGACAACTAGTTCATTTCTTCTTTGCCTGTTTGCCCAGGAGCAACAGGGATTGAAGATCGGCTGCAAGATGGAGTGCCTGACACTATTGTGGCTCTTCGAGAAGCTGGGATACAAATCTGGGTGTTGACAGGAGACAAACAGGAAACAGCAGTTAACATTGCATATTCCTGTAAGCTCCTGAACCAAAGAGACACCGTCTTCACCATTAACACCGAAAATAAGGTGAGTACAGACACACAGAATTTGCTATCTTTCCATTTCTTTGTGCTTTGCAGCTTGGCACTGTTTTGCTTTAGGCTTCATTCAACACAAAACAGCCAACCAAAAACCCACATAGCAGCATTAGGCCAGCAACTCTTTAGACCACATGTAACAGGACGAATTGAAACACAAGACAGTCATGTAGAGTTTTATTCAATTAAAACACAATTATTTTTCCAAATGAAAATATTCTTTAAAAAAATTACCTGAATAATGAGCTTTAGAAAGAGGGTAATATGCAGTTTAAGTCCCTGATTCCTTAATAATATTGGTATCTGGCTTTTCACCTTGCAATGGAAATTTCAGTCACAATGATATTTTAACCCTAGATGATATCTGTAGTAAGACATTCGGAAAGTACTGTATGAATCAGTCTGGAAAAAGTATGCAGGTGTAGATTGGATTTAATTCAGTACTTTCTAGTCGCACGTTCCCTAATAGGATTAGGCTTAATCAGAAATTTATTAGTGAACAATTTAATTACACATCTTTTTGTGTAAGCAGCATTTCACCTTCTTGGAAACCTAAAGGTAGTTCTTGTGGGTTGGTTAAAAACACAGTCGCTTTCTTGATATTCCATGGTGGTGCACATAGTTGTTGATGTGCACAGATATTCCCTGAATTTCTAGGGGTAATAAGAAGGTCAGGCGGTAGGCAAGGCAAACATACTCCAAAATGAGGATAATCACTTCAAGGGCACGTCTGTCAGTCCTGTGACTCACTAAAATACAGTGAAGAATCTGTGGTGCAATCTATGGCTATTCCTGAAACTGAAGAGAAAAGGGAAAATAGAGTCCTAGCTGTCGAAGACGGTAAATGCCATTAAGGATGGTGAAAGTAAAAGGCTTTAGAAGAGCAACCTTGGCTTTTGCAGATTGTGAAGCAACCAGGTCGTGAAGCACCGGGAAAATCATGCCTTGCTTTCAGAAGCAGAGTGGCCGCGGCTGCGCACAGCCTCGCACCTCATCCCCGGGCGTCCTGGCGGCACAGGCGGCTTTGGGGGGGGACTTAGCGGGGAGCGGGTTCAGGCATTAGTGGTTAATCCAGACCCATTTTCTAAGGAGAGCTCAGCCCTGATCATTTCTGAAGCCCAAAAGCGGGGTCCAAAGTGCCAGCTGTGATCCCCTTTTTTATTTTCTTGCCAGCGGCC
>NW_010511034.1:53598-53803 GCF_000687285.1 Phaethon lepturus | reverse complement strand
TGAGAAGTTCTCAATGTAATTTTGGTTCGTCATTGAAAAGGTCCAGTAAACAAAAGAACGCTTAACAATAAAAGCAGTGAACTGGGCCAGATGTGGGTCAGGGCGAACGAGACTTGCGAGGGGCTGGGGGTACCCACGCTCACACAAACTGTTTGCAGCCCGCGTTTTGGTGAGCGCACCCGCCGGCGGGTGCTGCTGAAATCGG
>NW_010511034.1:52651-53577 GCF_000687285.1 Phaethon lepturus | reverse complement strand
AGGGGGCTTGCGCATCAGTCCCCCAGGGTACGGGAGAAATGAACTTGCTTTTTATTGTAAGTTTGTATGAAAAGCAGAAATTTTTAAGAGGTTACAGGGTTTGCAAAGGCTCTGGGTCAGTTACCATAGGCAGGGAGCAACGCTGGGGGAGGCTGCTTCCCCTCTCCCCTCACCCTCATTAACTCACTTGCAAATTTTTCACCGGGCAGTCGGTACAGACCTCGGGCAGCTGGTGCAAGGGTGAAGTTACTCTGCGGTAAAACTGTACCAGAGGTCTGAAAAGCCAAATGCAGACCCCGACGAGAGAAAAGGGGATGGGCGCGTGTCCGCGGCGATGAGCTGGATTCAGCTGCTGCCTTTTCTGATGGATCTGTGACTGCAGGCGCCATCTAAAATACCCGTTCCGGATTTCAGCAGCGGGGGTGATGCTCCCCAGCCTCAGAGAGGTTTCTGGAGATGAACTTGTGACGCCTCGGAAGACTTTCAGATCCTGTGTTATCGGGAAGGGCTATGGGTTTGTAACGGCTCCTTGCAGCTGAGGCAGGAATTGAGGGCTGGGCAGAGCCGGGGCTTGTCCCTGAGCCCTCACTTACACGGGCCGGGCGCGAGGCGTTTGGTACAGGACTTGCCAGCTGAGGAAAGGAAGCCGCTTCCTGGCGTTGCGCCACGCTGAAATCCCCGGTCCCGCGTGTCCTGCCTTTCTGCTGGCTTCACCAGCTGCCTAGGTGGAGCTGAGACGGGTTTCGGGCAGGCGTGGAGAAGTCTGGGGTCCTCGCCCTGCGGCTCTGCAGGAGCACTGGGCTTTGGTGCCAGCTGCACGGACTCGGAGAAAGGTGCTTTACTCGCTGGAGATGTAATGGGCAAAATTGTAGCAAAAACTCTCCACAGAGAAGCCAAATGACCAATTTTCACCTGGCTGGGAAAGG
>NW_010511034.1:36519-52633 GCF_000687285.1 Phaethon lepturus | reverse complement strand
AGGAATGAAGTAAAATGTAACTTTGGAGGCTAGTGGTCAGAATGAAGCTCTGAGGAGAAAACAGACCAAGATTTTTCAAGTAGCGAATCGTTTGCTTGGTGTAATTTACACGTACAGGAATAGCGATTTGTATTAAAAGTGAAGGAACTTGAGTCAACTCTGGTGCGTGCAATTAGTTAGCCGTGCATAGCAGGTGCCTGGGCTTTGCCAAGGTCAGTGGGAATACTGAAAGAGCAAGTCCATTTTAACTACTACAACTAATACTTCTTATTGTTTTGGGTTTTTAAAAAAAAATTTTTAATAAGTAATGACATTATCATTAAACAAGGAAATAGGTGGTTTTATTTGTTTTATTTTTCTAAGACATGTTAAGATCTCTCAAAGCTTCTGGCTACAAGCATGTCTTATGAAAAACTACTTTTAACATTTATTCTGACTTCAGTTTCATTGACCTGAACTGTGTTGTTTTTTATATTAATGAGCCTGACAATGTTTGTGAAGCAAATATTACATACTAATGCCTTCAGGTTATCTGAGAGGCAGACCATGTATCAAGCGAAACAAGGAGAAAAGAGCATGGAGTAATGGCATATCACAGGAACCCTTTATTTTCCCCCTAAATGTGGTTAATCAGGTGTTTCTTTGTCATGTAATTGTAGTAAAATGTCTTGGAGTAAGTTAGCGGAAGGGTATCCGTGTTATCTTGTTTATCCTGTGCGTTTTTCAAGGGGGTTTACATCTGCGCAGCAACATTGTGCTTTCTAACTGAATGTGAAAAATGATCCAAAGCTGATAACAAAATGCATTCTTCCTTATCAAAAATGCATACTTTCTTATCACAAGCAATAGGAAGGCAAACATCTTTGTCCATACCTGTTTTGAAACAAGAGAACTTCACTGCATTCTTCAGTTCTAAATATTTTCCTGGTTTATTGCTTTATATTTTATTTTGGAGTTTGTACTTGATGTGGTTTATTCAAGAAGGGTAACAAAATATGCTTCTATGCTTCAAAACCAGGAGAACCTGGCACAAAGGAATAGATTTTTCAGACTTCAAGGTAAAACCAGAAGTACAGAGATGCCAAATTAGGTTTTTAATCTAATGGCCAATTTCTGACCCATGTAATGAGCAAATTACTCTCAGTGTTAATTCCATGCGTTACCTTGAGTGCAATACTTTTTCTTAACAGAAAGCTAATACCATCATCACTGAAATGGCAGTATTAAGTATCCATGTACAAATAAAATATTATGCATTCAAGATAGGCCAAATAAAATACTTCTCTGGGTTTGGTGGTTTTTTGTTTGTTTCTTTGCTTGCTTTAGTTTGTTTTTTTTTGGGGGGGGGGGGGTTGGTTTGGGGTTTTGTGGGTTTTTTCATTTTTTAAATAGTAGTGTTTGATTTTTGAAAAATGAGTGCGGCTTTCTGCTTTGCATGAAATTCTCTCTCCCCCCAGACCAATTGCAGCAGGAGCGGTGTCAGGGAAGTTTCTGCTCCTCATTGCATGGCAAGTCTGCCTCAGTTTAAAAAGGGCCACCTTTAAAGGCTGGGCGGGTTGAATTTGCAGCTTACTGCCTTTATGGTTTTTTTACTGAAATTGCTGTCTAGAGCTGTAATTGCCGGTGTGATTTTTGGAAAATGAGGTTGTCGCTGGAGTAAAATAAGGACTAAGCTACCACTGTGTGGGTAACTTCAGCATTGCTTTTCTTCCAAAATTGTCATAAGTTTCCCTTTTTCACAAGACAGACATTCTGAACTTCTCTGAGTTTGAGCAAAGATTTTTTGGGTGGACACTTCTCACTGAACTGATACCTTGAAGTATTGAATTTACCTGCAGCTGCTTATGCAGATTCTGATGGTGCATCACACACAACTCGGCCAGAGAGAAATCTGCATTGCATTGAGGACAGTCCTGCAGGGCATTTGGGCAATAAAAGAAAGTAGAATTGATATGCCGACAGGAAGACAGCCATTTTATTTTGTTGTTGCATTGATTTGGAAAACAGCTTTGGGTCGGTTCAACAGGGGGTAATATTCTGGCTTGAGCTGCACAGTTTTAGAATGACTTATTTTCCCAGTAGAAAACTGAATTATTTGGCAGTACTCTTTCCTGTGGGAACTCTTTTTTTCAGAAGCTACATTATTTTCATTGGGAAGTCATTCTGGTTTTAGTGTTTTTGTACTAGCCACAGAGCTGGTAGTTGATAACCGCTTTTAGTTTTTGTTTGACTGCGTTGGCCTTATAGTTTTCGACATGAAAGATACTGTCTGGTGTTGCTGCATGATTCTTGAGTTTTCCAAAGCCTCCAAGCCAGGGTCACTGCTCAGCTTGGAGATAGCAGGGACTGCTCCCGACAGAGGTTTGTTTTTTGTTTTGTTTTTTTAACCTTAGGGAAAATCTTTGGGTCTTATTTCTCTCCTGCACTGAGCCTAGGCAGAGCATGTGCTAGCAGCAAGCCCAGCGCACAGGCACAAGAAGGACATGCCAGAGGCATGTATGTGAGCAGGAGGTATGCGGTGCCTCTGTAGTAGGCCCCAGTGGGAGGATCCCCACCACCTAAAAAGCATTGGAGCCACAGTGACCCCCAAATTGCGTTGTTCTGGTTGTCTTTTAGTTAAAATAGAGTTGTGGCAGTTTTGTATGCAAAAAGCTTTAAAAGTATCTCTTGTCAACTTTTGCGTTATGTGGAGCAGCAACAGTAAACCCACTTCTTCTGTTTATTTTTTTAGATGACTTCCACTTGCCTCTTGATGTTTTACCAGCTGTGACAGAGGCCCTTGACTCCAAGACAAAAGGGGAAGATTTGCACAAGGAGAGCAGACCTTTCCGCTACTGTGAAAAAAAAACCATGGACCTGTCAGACAGTGATCGCCCCATCAGCTTCAGCTCCACTTCCTCCTCTGCTTCCTCCAGAGACAGCCACTGCTCCTTTGGAAGCAGAATGACCTTGGTTTCAAACAGCCACTTGGGCTTGTTCAACCAGGATAAAGAATCGGGTGCCATCAAGTTAGAACTGGTCCCAGCCAGACGATTTTCCAGCAACAAGCCACGTAAAAGCTCCCCGGCAGAGCAAGAGGATCTTGAGGAAAGCCTTGAAAAAAGGCTAAGCACGCCACGGAAAGCAGAACCAAAAGGAGCAATCAAAAACTGTGCAATGTCCCTGGTCACAGAGCCCACCAGTCCCAAGCTCCTCTATGTAGACAGAGTCGTCCAAGAAATTCTGGAGACCGAGAGGATGTATGTGCAGGATCTAAAAAGCATTGTCAAGGTAGGAGTCTTGGTTAGGATGGCGTTAACTGTTCAATAATGCTATTTTTTACATTGTTTGATTTCACAGCAGGACAGATGGACCTGACAATGGAGCTGGCATTTGCTGGTCTTCATAAATTAGTGTAATATCATTGTTATTGTGTGTTTCTAGTTTTCATTTGATTTGATAAATCTAAGCTGTTACTACATGTTCATGAAGAAATAACAGAAGAAAACATTCTACAGTTTACAGCAGTAGTGAACAAAGAGTGGTAAAGTCTTTGCAGTAAATTTTATTTATGATAAAATGTACAGTGCTCTGTTTCCTAGAATGTATAGCAAGAAGCAAACAGCAGACCGCTTGTTTGCCCCCTTAAATGCTTTATCTGAAGGGTCTCACTTATTGGTTCCCCCCCAAATCCTAGTCCTGCAAGTTCTTTTCCTGCCTTTTTCTCTCTCCCTTTCATGCAGCTCACAGCTGCAGTCTGTTCATTCCATGTCCTTGGCCTGTAGTATTGAATATGGCATGTGTGTTTGCTGGAAAACCCTATTGTTTGGCTGTTATATGAAGGGATTACGTTTTCTTTAATACTAATTCTGAATGGGTGGTGCTAATAAATGGGTGTAGCATTTATTAGCAGCAGTGAAGTTTTTGTCCAATCCCCAGGTGAACAGTATCTTTCATTTCCCCTTTCTAGTATAGGGGAAAATATGGATAAGTCTGTCTGTGGATTGTTCTGCTCACTCCATGTACTTGTAACTGTGTCATCAGTCATATTCTTTTGTGTTTTTGAAGATGACAAGCCCCTTGGTTATTGTTTGTAGTCTACGTATTTAACCTATGTGTATATGACTACCCACAAAGAAGGATTTCTTGTGAGGCACGTGTTTAATGCGCTGTTTATAGAATATATAGCTTTAGGTAGCTGTATGAGGTCATCTGCAAAGGAAATAAGTCAGCTGGAGACACTCTCCCCACCTGCAGTTCCAACCCACTTGGTCCCCCAAGCAATGAGGAGGGAAAAACTCTAAGGCTTTGATAACACAAATGCATGTCATGATTGAATACACACACTCACACACCCCTCAAAGTTCTCACAAAGAAGGCTTTTTCTGCAAGACTTCATTGGTTTCTGTAGCTGGTTCTGTTTCACTACATTCAAGTGTTGCCTAAGTTTCATTTTGGTGTGTTTAAGGTTGTCATCTGCCAGCTTCTGTGCGTAGTCACCGTATCACATGGGGCAAATGCTCTTGAAATTACGAAAGAACTGGAGGAACTTACCTGTGAAATGCCCAAGCGCATTTCCTGTAGCAGTTAATAAACAATGAATCTTGAAAGCTTTGTGTGGCAGTAGACAGCCTATTTGAGAGACGAAGTGGTTGGCAGTGGGGCTTTTCTTAGGTAGGTGTTGAGGATCAAAGGGCTTCAAAGGAGCTCCTTCCCAGATGGTGAGGACAGCGGGGAACCATCTACCTCAGCCTGTGCAGCATGTTCTTCGCTTGGTTTCAGGGGAGGGAGGTGGGACTGGAGGGATGTTACAGAGGAGCCTGTTTTCTGTGTTTCTCAGGATTCCTTTCTCCACAAGTTACCTTAGCGATGCTGCAATGATTTACCTAACCAAGGGCGGGGGTTGTGAGAAGGATGGGAGGACTCCACAGACATCTATCTGTAGGAGTGCTGTAGCCTTATAGGATTTGATTATCTGGGCCTCTATGACTTCAGGCCATTTAGTTTGGCAGCCAGATGACTGGTGCTGAGCCAAACTAAGATGAAGGGAAGCAGCTTGATCTATCTTATTTTCCAGATAAACTTGGGTTGGGTTTTGGCAGATGGTTAGGAAATGGGATGAGAATGGGAAAAGGGGAGCTGGGGAAAGGTCAAAGGACAACTGCTGCCCAAGAAGTGTGTGGGAACTGAAGAGATACCTGAAGGTGGGAGTTGGTGGAAGAAAGCATAAGCAAATGAACCAGTGCTAAGTGGAGAGAGAAAATCACTGGAGGGAAAACAATATGAGGAAATGTGAGAAAACCCAGGAAGCGGAAAGTTGAAGGGAGTATGAATTGGTTGGAACTGGAGCTCTCCAGTGAATTCTGCAGCTGACTGCAATACAGCAGCTTATGTACACAGACTAAAAATAGTAAGGAGGTTTTTTTTTTTGTTTGGGGTGGGTGTTTGTTTTTTTTTTTTTTTGCAGAGGGAGGGAGGGAGGAGGAGAATTAGGGCAACCCAGCTACAAAGAACTAAAAGCTGAAGAGATGTCAGACTGAGGATGGTATAAGAACAAAAAGGGAGAAATGAATAGGTACTATTTTAATTGCCTGCTAACCTCAGCTGAGAACCATTGGCACAGATCTAGTCTATTGCTTTTTGTCCCCTGGTAGTGGGGATTTGCTGATGCTACCTTCTCTGTAGACACTGGAAACATACTTAAAAAGACCATGTTCTCATTGTTTCCAGCACTTTGAAACCAGGCTAGAACTGGGAGGGTGTCAAAACTCATGTCCATGAATCCACTCTCTAAGTTTCTGGTGTAAAGCAAACCATGTTTGCCTGTGATGCACAGTCAAGCTTTTGGGGTGGCAGAGTTTGTCTGGGTTTTTTTAATGTTTGGGGAAGGGCAGGTATTGGGGTTTTTTGTTTTGTTTTATTTTTTAATAAATCTACACTCTTTCTGTCACCCAGATCACTAATGAGTATGTTAAACAGGTCTGGACCCAGTAATAACCCCTGGGGTATGCAGCTAGTTACTGGCCTCCAGCTGGATTTTTGTGCCTTTGATCACCACCATCAGGGCCTGTCCATTCAGCTGATTTTCAGTCAACCTCACTATCTACTTATCCAACTCATACTTCATCAGCTTGTCTGTGAGGATCTTATGGGAGACAGTGTCAGAAGGCTTTCCCTTCTTGGGAACAGGCTGCCCAGGGAGGTGGTAGAGTCACCACCACTGGAAGTGTTCAAAAAACGTGTAGACATGGCACTCTGGGACATGGTTTAGTGGGCATGGTGGTGTTGGGTTGATGGTTGGACTTGATGATCTTAAAGGTCTTTTCCAACCTTAATGATTCCATGATTCTTTGAAGTCAAGGTAGAAAATACCCACTGCTCTCCACTTATCTACAAAGCCAGTCATTTCATCACACAGAAGCTTATCAGGGTGGTCAACTTCCCCTTGGTGAATCCATGCTGTCTATTCTTGATCACCTTCCTGTCCTTCATGTGCCTGGAAGTGGTTTCCAGGATTAGCAGTACACAGATGTAAAGAACATACACAGCTGTACACAAATGACTCATTAACAGGGATGGTGTGAAATTGTATGTAGGATCCTGGTACTATTAATCTTATCCAAAGTCAGCTCATTAAGAGTTAGCCTGGCATAGTATTTTGGTCAGTGTCCTTTCAGCCTATGTTATCCTTAGAACATGTAGAGTTATCATGCTTGACATAAAGACTATGGAATGAATGGGGGGAAAACAGAATTTCATCCTTTTTGATGCCTTTATTGACTTAATACTATCAACAATAACAGCTCATTAATAAGTAAATAAATAAAAATAAACAAAAAAGGCATAACATCTATTGGTTTTTGAGAATCTCATGGTCTTTGCTCTTAATAGCACCAAAATGCTAGACAGATGTGGAAATGGACTTCATACGACATAGCTACTGTGATCTTTAACTGATGCTGGAGACGCGCTGAGGTTATCCCGCTTTCTTTTAAATTGCTGATACGAAGTATTTCATGGGCTTAGGGTGAGTGAGAGGAGGGTATACAGGCACTCTTTAGCTCCTTTTGCCCCAGGATATGCTTTCAAAACAACTGCTTTTCTAGCCAGTACAGCCATTTTTCTGTGACCTGGAAGAACAGTTGAATTATAATTGTTTTGAGGCATGCTGCTGTGATTCTTGCACAGGCAAGCATAGCAACAAAGATAGAGCAAACTTGTCCATTGTTTGGTATGTTTTATCAGATGATCTGTTAAGTATAATTAAAATTTTGAATTAGTACAGCTTGAAGCATGTTTTGGGCAAGTTTGTCATGAGAAATCGGATACCTCTGCTTCCTGCTTGTGTCATGCTGACAGGTGTACTGGCCAGGGCAGAACCTGTAGACCTCCCCTTCAGGACCTAGCCTGACTTTTTCAAGTAGTAATTTAGTTAGAACAGGCATAAACATCAGAGTCACTTACTGAAGTAACTTTTTTTTTTCCTGAGTACAGTGTTGTCCCACAGTTTATACTAAAAATGTGTTTTGCTCTTGCAGTTCATAGGAGTCCGAAGCCCATACTCATAATTTGTACAAATCCTTGTAACTGTAGAACAAGACATCCACATCTGTGTTTTACCTTTGTAAAATGAAGGAATAATGCAAATACACTGTTATAATACATGCCTCTGTCAAGTTACATTAAATACACTCTCACAGTGATATCGGCCTGTTGAGACCATCTAGATCCAGTGCATGAACCGTAACCATTTGATCTAAGAACTCCTATCAGTAAAATAATATCAGTAAAAAGTCATTGGCATGTATACAGTAACTAGAGGGGAATGAAACATGTGTTGTTGGTGCATTTCATGAATGTTTGATGCCAACGGAAGCTGAGCTTCAGGAATCTTGAACTCCATTTGAAATCTGTGAGACTTCTTTTGTGTGAATGGGTTCCTCTACCTTTTCACTCCAAATGTGACATTTTTTTAAACCATCCCTACTGGGCTAGTTGAAGTCTCTCTCCTGTCTCCTCTCCAGATCTTTTGTCCCTCCCCCCGTCTTTTTACTGAGAAAGTCCCATTCTCCTCTACACAGTCTTCTGCCTATGGTCTGCTTGCCCATCCATCCTAAGTCTTCTCTCAGTAAATCCTGTCCTTACCCACTGCCAGTCCATATTGTCTCATTTTCTTGTGTGATTTATCACTTTTTAGTCTGTCTCTTTCCCATGTTCATAGCGTTTGCTGACTCCAGAGCTCTCTCCATAGTTCTCTCGGCGGGTCTGAAGACACTCTCTCAAATAACTTGTCACAGTCTTTTTGCCAGGTCTGCTCTAGCTCTCCCTCTATACCTCAGCTTTCTTTTCTTCTGACACATTCATTTCATCACCCATTCCTAATTTTTCTGCCCTCTTAAGGTCTGCTAACATTGTCTCCATCTTCTAGTGTCCATCAAGCTTTGTGCCTGTTTTCTCCTTCCCATCTTTCCGTAGGACTCCTTTGTGTCTCCTCTGCCCTGGAACTGCACAGCATGCTTCTCCACATTGCATAAGGTTTGCAGAGGGTCACTGAGACACAGGAACAATCTTTTCCCTGCTCTTGCTTCAGAGGAGCAGATTTGAGCCAGATGTGACTGCCGGCATCTGAGAATGCCAAGGTTAAGACCTTGTGAAGCCTGAGCATGAAGGTCCTGAAACATGCAAGGACCATTGCTGAAAGTTCCTGTTGGGGATATGCGAATTGGAGGGGTTTCTTCCCCTTCCCTCCCCTCCACCCCCACAAATGGTCAAATCTGTGGAGATTTGGATGAAGACAGCAAAAGGCATGCTCCCGGAAACAAAGTCTCCATTATGCTCTAGTCTGCTACTGCCTCTCCTTGAGATGTGAGGGTGTGGTTCATGTCCCTGCTAGTCAGCCCGGGGGTGCTTGTCTTTTCAGGGGGAAAGATCACCAAAATTTTTCAACATGAGCGAAGGAAAAAAAGGGCGTTCTTTCTCAAAAAGGCCTGGGGGAATGCTTTAGCTGATATCTTGTAGAACAACTCAGCAAGGAGGCAGGTTTCTGGCATGGAAAGCTTCATCCAAGGTGAGCAAGTCTGTCAAAGTTATTTACCTCTTGGGGGGTTGTGCGGGGAAGCCTCGTAAGGGGAAATCTTGGACATTTGCAGTAGATAGGTGTTGTGGCACCAGTGATTAAGGGAAGCCCTTCTGAGAGGAAGGCACTATCGGAGTTTTATTGTTCCCTGTTTCCTGCCTCCTGGTGTTGTGGTTAGAGGATGTCTCTTTCTAAGTTTTAGACAATGAGGTAAAAAGACAACTCTGAAGACTGCAAGTGCACATTGTCACTTCTTGTGGCATGTTAGTAAAAGCATAGCTGCTTGTGCACTGGCTTTTCAGATAGCATAACTCTGAGAAAGTTAATTCCTCCTAGGTTCAAAAGGTGGGAATCCCAATATAGCCAAGGCATCCCAGAATGTTTGTTCCCACATTGTACTTCTATTTGCAGTCTCTTTTTCTATGGATGCTAACCTACATGCCCAAGGGAGGTACCTTTAGATTGCTGATGTAAGTTGCCTGTGAAGATGTTACTCTGGAAGAGTACCTCTGTTTCGCAGTACGGACTTCTGGCACCCGCCAAAAGAAATTATTTGATTAGCAGACTGGCCCCTTGTGAGCATTTTGTAGATGAGAAATTCCATGGGGTGCTTCAATGGAAAGTTTGTTGAACGATATTGAGAAGGTAACTGTGGTGTGAAAGGATGTACCACTCCCTCCTGTATAAGCATCCTGAATTTTATGGCACTGCTGTAATCATCAGACTGTAATGAAGGCACTCTCCTGAGGTTTTTCATCACTTTTATTTCACTCAGTATAGGGAGCGGTGATGTGTGGTCTCACAATTAGTGGTTTTTTTCAGTGCATTAAGGCCAGAAGCTAGCATACCATATCAGCGGCTGTAAAGCTATGGAGCAATACCTCAGCTTCATGTATAGGCACTGCAGGTTTGCAAGTCTAGTCTGTCTGACAAAGATTACTGACATACTTCATTTATTTGTCTTAAATCTTCAGCACAAAAGAGAGAATGCAGGTGATGTGTGTGATTTTTAGACAGTACTTTTGATTTCCTTATGAACAGAGTGATGATTTAGAAACAGGCTCTCCTCTCTGGGGCCAGCTGCAGACACTGCCCCATGCAGAGAGAACACACATTTAGTTTAGATTTAAAGTAAAACAGTGATATTCAGAGTGAGATTCTTCCTTCTTTGAAATTCGTCTTGCTATGACATTAAAAAGCAATTAAAAGCAGAAAGAACAGCATGTGTGCTAACCTGACTAGGGATTGATCCTTATGCTTTTAGAAAATTTGCATGAACAATTTAAATTACCTGCAAAACAAATATTATATTCATGACAGTGATAAGTTTAACTGTGATTAATATTTACTATACTTTTGAGCTGACGAACTTTCTCACTGTGTTTTTTTTTTCATCCATGAAGAGCTGTGTCAAATTCTGCTTGACCTCCTCAGGGAAAGTATGGGTTAAAAGCAAGGAAAGTTTTCTCCAGTACTATTGAGATATGATAGCTGAAATGAAATTGTGCTTGAGGATCTCAGTACGTCTCTAAGAGGCCTTCTTGAAGTCCATGGAGTTTAAACAGAGTTATGCCAGCATAATTTGGAGCAGAAAAATGTTCCACTTTAAAAATCTGTAATAAATTTGGAAGCAGCTGTATTGAAGAATGTTAATGTTTTGTTTTGTTTCTGAAGTTGCTGTTTAAAAATCAGAACCATAATCCACACTGGAGGCTGTTGAGAGGTAAGCTACCTAGCAACACCACTTACTGGAGGTATGTTACTGAACAGGTATAAACAGCTGGTCTGGCTACCCTTAAAGAAATACCTGAAGTAAATGAGACTTCTTTCTTCCGAGGCAGTAGGACTATTCAGTTTTCCCTGCAGACTGCTTGCTTCCTGGATGTGAGCCATATTAAACATCCTAAAGCGACGTAAAGTGATGGAAGTACACACAAACTGTTGTTTGTGTTTGTGTCTTAAATAGTTTTAGACCAGGTTATTTCTGAAACTCCAAGATCTTGAACAAAAGTATTTTGCCAGCTTTGTATGCTTTAAGCTTCTCATCATCTGTACCCTTAAATGAAACCAAAACAAAAGCAGAACCAAAACCCAAACCTTGTTTTTCTGGGCATATGAAAAGGATTCTGGGCTTTAGAAAAAAGATGTTTTATAGCTGCACAGTAGGAATATGTTGTGCTGCGAACAACCAGAAGTAACCTAACAAGCCACTGATGTGGTAAAGGCAACTGCTTATGTTGAGGCACAAACAGGGAGTTGCTTGTAAACTAACCCCATAGGGAATACACAAAGCCAGGGTTAAATACACTGATGCGTGTTTTTTCCTTATCTGCATCATCACAACTCGGTCTTATTTCTGCTGGTAACATTCATAAATGTCTTTCATTCAGCACGTTCCTGAGTATTTGAAAGACGCTGAATAAAATGTCATCGCTGCCTTGTGTTTCCCCTACCTCCACTTTGCATCTAGTTCTTATCTTACAGCTAGATTGTAGAAACTTGTTGGGACAGGGACCGCCTTTGCCAGGTGATCGCTGAGCTTCAGCGCACAGCTGGGACCGCATACATTGAGGCAGCACAAATACATAGCCATAACTTCGTGTTTGTTTCAAGGTCAGCTGTGTTTGGACAGCACAAAATAGTGAGTTATACTGCGGTAACAAATGAGCTGTCTATAAGCGTACAGTGAGCCTTTCTTGAGCTCTGGGTGGGAGAGAAGCGGCGGGAACGGCTGCTGCTCTCCCAGGGAACTGCAGAATTGCCAAAGAGCCCGTCTGCCACTGCTCTTGTCCCCCCTTTTCTTGCAGCAGGGCGCAGATGGCTAGGCCGTGCTGTTTGCAACCTCCTACCGGCTTTCTAAACGCGAATGAGCACAGATAAAAGGGTAAAAGTTAATCTTCTGTTCCGGAAAGCTTTATTCTTTCGGGAGCAGGGAGGCAAGGGGAAGACGCAGTGCAATACCGAGCGCGCGACTTAAGGGTGCTGGTGGTGGGCAGCGGGCTCCTGGAGTGAAACTTCGCTCCTGTGACTGGGCAGCGGCGGTGCCCTTGGTCCGCGAGATGTATAGAGCCCTTCTGGAATTTGGGAAGTAAGGAAAGAGAGATCTGTTCACCTCTGCCCTCCGGCTTGCTGTTGCTCCCTAGCAGCGGATGAGGCATGTTACAGAGCAGCTCAGGGAAAGCAGGTTTATACAGGGTGGACAGCAAAACTGGGAGGAACAGGTCTGAGAGCTAAGAAGTGCAGCTTATGCTGCGAAATTTTTGGCAAATGTGTAAATGTCTCACAAAGATGATACCTTTTTTTGCAGAATGATTGGGATCTCTGTAAAGAAATTTTAGAATTTGGAAGTGATATCTTAAAGCCAAACAAATTCATGCATTTCCGGCCAGACTGCAGTTTCCGGAGTTTTATTTGCTTATTATGGCCATTTCCAGTTTCATCTGTGGAAATATTTGACTACTTTGAAATTTGTTTTATCATTGTTACTAAATATTACTTGCTAGTGAACAGTGTTTTTCTAGTAATCCATAATCTTTAAACCTGAAGGTTAACAAACCACATACCAGCCTGCCTCTCTCTCCCGCTCTTTACCACTCCCACGGATTAAGGTGTGGAGGTAGCTGCTATTTTTTATGGTTTCATTTTGCAAATAAGACACTTTAAAAAGTTTTCACTTGCAAGCCACCCACTATGATACACTTCCATTTCATTGCTGTTCATATATTAATAATAAAAGCCATTATTCATATGGCTTAAGTTCATATATTAATAATAAAACCATAAGTTTCTGGGAATGATGTGGTTACTAAAGTTAAGATAAATGTGTGTTTAGGTTGTGTGCAGATTTTCTCCATTATGCTGGGTTTGCATTTTCATTCTTTGGAAAACAGACTCTTTCAGTTTCTTTTCTTGTGTTTTAAAATGAACATTTCTCTTCTGGAATGTCTCCTTTAACTTGTAAGTATATCAAGATCTCCTTTAGAAAATGTTAACATTCATTTTTCCTTACAAATTGGGAAAAAGTTTTTATTTAATAGGGCAAGGGTCTACAGCACAAGACTCGGGCTCCTTTCCTGGGTGATTCACACATTCAAAGGCTAAATATGCCTTAATAATTCTCTGTGCTTTGCTTGACTATGGTTCAATAAGGTTATCATCAGACCAACTAAGTTGTGTTGTGAGAATTAATTTATACATGCCCTGATGAACTTTGAGATTAGTTTTTTTAAAAATTTGTGATTATTAAACATTTTCAGCTTGTACATTTAGAAAAAGCTCTAGGTTATTAAATGATGAACACGATTGACAATGATCATGTCAAGCCCCAGTTGCAGCCTTAGATTTTGAAATCTTTTAGAGCATGCATTTTTTCTGCCTAGCAGCCTCAAACTATTTGACATTCTGATTACTGTTTAATGTTTTCATTTGGCTGTCCTCATTACTGTAGTTTATTTCTTCTGTGTTTCCCCTTAACTTTAGGAAGTTGGTTAGATCGGGGCCTCACACAGCTCTTTAATGAAATATCAGTAAACTACTGACAGCATTTGTTATCATCCCATGATCTCCACCCGCTCTCTGAACTTGCCTCTTTCTGCACCTCTGAGCAGAGATTCTGAGTGCCAGCTTCTGGGAAAAATTCCTGTAGCTGTGATTTAGCAGTGGGTGCTGGCTGATATCTGAAGATAAACGTGGGACATGGTTTTAAACCAGTGGGTTACAATGTCAATGATTTAGTGTCTAACTGGGGTTATATGTGAGTTGCTATTCCCAGTGGTTTACCTATATCGTCTTTACAGATGAACAATTTAGGGAACTTGTCTCTGTACAAGTGGATGAGTGCTTTTAGTGCACCTGTATCAAATTACAGTTTGATTTAATTGACAGCCTGCATTCCAAGGTGTCTTTTTAAGATGGGAGATTTTAGCATGAAATTCCTGCAGTTGAACAGGGGAATATTATTGAACTTTGACCGCATTTCATTAAAGCAAAAGTTCACTTCATCAAAGAAGGCAAAATCCATGAAAGCGGTCCGTCCCAGCAGGCTGGCAGTTGAATGCTGGATCAACTGGTGGCAGGCTTTGACCCTCCAGAGAGCTTCGTAGATGCAGTGTTCCTTCTAAAATGGCTCATGGGACAAAGACAACACAAGAAGAAAGGCATTGGGCAAAAAGAAAAGACATAAAACCCTACACTGGTGGAGTAGGCACTGTGGGACCTGTGCCGCCTTCCACCCTGGTCCTAGGAGGGAGCTGTGTGGCAGTGCTGGCAGCTGACATGGGCATCCTCTGACACTGGGGCAGGGGGGAGAGGGCGTGCAGAGCTTGCTTTAGGGGCTCAGGCTCTAAAGTGGTGAGGGGGAACCCACAGCTGCAGAAAGGAATGCTGCTACCTCGCAGCCACGCACAGTGGCGAGGCTGTTGTCCTAGCCCAGGGACCCTATGGATGAACTCAGTGCAACAGCCTCGGGAGTGCTGAGGGACCTGTCACTGGTGAAGTTTTCCAGGTCAAATGCCTCAGTTTGGTTCGTGGGACTAGCTGCGGTCTGACAACTGGAAGTCCTGGTGATTGTTACGTTGTTGAAGCTGATGTGCCCTAGAAATTTCTGACTTTGTATACAGCCCCACCTGTGCTCACGTTCTACACGGGCACGACTGTTCAAAGGCAGCCTAAACCAAAGAAAACGTGTTTTAGAGGTGCAAGGCATAGTGTTAGGACTCAGGAATTCCTCAGTGCTAACTTTGGCTGACACGTACTCCCCTTGTGGCTTTCCATGCATGTGGATGAAGCCAAGGGGACCTACTGGGGTCACTGCTTCAGTCCTTAGTATCTGTAAATGGGGCAGTCTTTTAACACCTATAATGTAGGTGAGGAAGTCATGTTGATTGTAGAAGGTCTGTCACTCAGGAATAGCTACATGAAAAAAAAAATATTTTTCTTCCCCTCCTCTTGTGTAGGTAAAATTTAACTTGATACTGTTAATTTTAACTTAACTTTAACTTAACTTGTTTGCGGGCCCCTGATTGTGGAAAGCATAGGGAGTCGTCTGTCACGATCACCTTACCCTGCAATGTTAAGCAGTGGAAAGAAAACTGAAATGTGCTTCTCTATTTTTAGTCTCTCTTCATACCACGTTCTCCCCATCGATCTTTGTGCTTTCTACAAGCAGTTGGCGAAGTATCGTCTTACTGTATCGCGGCGCCCGCTTCATGCTGTTATCCGCAGGCTGCATGTGAGCCGACTGCACGTGTAAAGCGGGTGGCTCTGGGGAAGCTGGTCACAGACACAGGTGAGCGCAGCGTGGCTTCCTCCACCAGCTCCAGCCGGGGCTGGTGAAGGAAGGACTGGTGCCGGCGAGGCGGCCTTCCGCCACCGGGAGGGCGGGGTGCGGCGGCCCCCCCCCCCCGCCACTTCAGAGACTCCGCTCTTCTGCGCGGACGTGTGAGGCGAAAGGGAGTCAGTCGCAAACCGCATCTAGGAACAGGGCGTGTAACGCAGACCGGTTACTTCGGCCGCTCCCCTTTGGAGGTTGGTGGCTGTCAGTGGCAGGTGTTCTCCTCGCCCTTCTCCCTCGACGGCGGTAGGGCCGGTACTCCGCCAGCACGTAGGCAGGAGCTTCGCAGCCTGCAGCCGAGGCCCGGTGGAGCCAAGGTTCCACAAGGGCAGAGCTCCGCTAGCGCTGACAAGCGGCAGGCCCATGTGCAAGGCACCCGGGGGCCTAAAGGGAACGGGAAAAGGGAAGCAGGAAAAGCGCCGAGCCCCGGAGCTTTCCGCTCCCGCTGCTGAAGTGAGCGGAGGAGACCGCGTCTCCAAGTCAGTGTGGTCCTCGGAAAGACCCTGGCTTTGGCTGCCGGATGGGGGCAGGGGGGGGGCACCACGGTGCCTGCCACTTCTGCTTCTCCTACGGAGGAGTTTCAGAAGTGGGAGGTTAAGGGCATTCGTTGTCTTGATGGGCATGGATTTCTGTGTGCCATCAGGGGACAGGCCAGGCTGTCCCTGGAGGGCTGAAAATGGCGAGGGCTTTGACATGGGATGAGAGGTGGGAGACGATTTTAAGAGCGG
>NW_010511034.1:35638-36488 GCF_000687285.1 Phaethon lepturus | reverse complement strand
AAGCGTTTTCACTCCCAGAAGGGAAGGATGGTTTCAGTCAAGATGAGGCTGCCTATAAGTATGTGACCAGTTTTGGCTGGTTACAGAGACCGGAAGACAGAAGGCAAGGAGAGGAAAGCAGTCAGAAATGTGTTAAGTTTGGCTGCGTGAAATGCTTTGTTACAGGTGTCTCCGAGTAAACCACTGTTTATGGGAGACTTGCGTTAAAACAGTGGGCTAGTCTTCTTCCATCATAGAAGGTGATGACAACAAAGATAATTATGTGTTTTAAGGAGAAATCCTGACAAAGGGGATTGAAATGGGAAGGAGGTGGATTTGATTTAGGTCTCAATCAGTCCTTGGACTCATGTAGCCAAAGGAACCAGAGCAAGAAAGCAAAGTGTGTATGGTTTACAAGTGCACCTTTGCTTTGCAGGGTACAGCTGTACTTTGAGCAATTGAAAAGAGCTGCAGTGAGCTGCTCTGAACAGAATTCAGCATCCTTGGCCATCTGTTGTGGATAGTATGCTATTTTTTCACCCACGAGGCATTCAGAGTATGCTGCTGTACATGCCAAATAAATCTGTAAATAAAATAAATAATAAGAAGAAAGAATAGGAAAAAAAATCAGGCAAAAGGGGAATTGGTACAACTTATAATTACCTATATAATTGGCAGAATTACCAATGGGGAGCATGTTATAGCCATTATTCTGTTGTTGTCCAGCTGTTGTCCAGCTTTCTCTTTGGTTACAAGTATGTAGATGGTTTGGTCAGCATGGCTCTAGCTAGCAGGCTACACACAGGATCCAGTTAGTGGTGTGTTTTCCTTCTGGCCTGCAGCCTGTTCCTCAAAGCAGTGTGGGAATAGC